>NC_038044.1:55494687-55578034 GCF_002211085.1 Panicum hallii
CAAGAGCCACCTTGAGCTTCAACATTTCATACACTTGTTCATTCAATCATTCAAGAAGCAAGATTAAGGACTTGAGTAGAGAGAAGCTTGTGTGCATCCATTCTTTGTGATTGGTTCTTGCTCAAGTGAAGGCCTTAGCTTGTTACTCTTGGTGATTGGCATCACCTAGGCGATCTTGGTGATCGAGGTGATTCTCACGGAGCTTGCCAAGGATTGTGGAAGCCCGGAGAAGAGATTTGTACGTGGCTTGATCTCCACCACACCGGGATGGTGAACGGAGACTCTTAGTGAGCGCCCTCGTCTTGGTGACTTGGAGGTGACAATACTCTTTGTGAGTGTCACAACGTGGATTAGGGGTGTGTGCCAACACATCGATACCACGGGAAAAATCCGGTTGTCCCTTGTCCACTTTACTTATTTCAAGCATTATCTTTCATGCAATTTATTCATGTGCTTGATTTAGGGATCACTAGTTAGCTCTACCTTGCTAGGCTTTATCTCTTTTCACCTTAACTAGCTTGTGTAGGTTGTTTAGTTATCCGGTTGGTGAATTGGGGCCTTTCTAGTTTTTGCATAGGTTAAGGTTGTTTTATCTTGTTTTAGAAATTGAAAAAGGCCCAATTCACCCCCCCTCTTGGTCCATCGATCCTTTCAATTGGTATCAGAGCCTCGTTGCTCATTTGGATCATTAGGCTTCACCGCCTAGAGCTATGGCCAAGATGGGTGGTTCGCCGCCTCACTTCGAGGGCAAGAACTTTGCCTATTGGAAAGTTCGCATGCCGCATACCTTGATGCGATCGCCCCCGAAGTATGGTTGGCAACTAAAGTCGGATTCACCGGAGAACCCACCCCCGACCAATTAAAATGGAATGCTAGAGCTAGAAATGCAATTTTCGAAGCTATTAGTGAGGAGGTCTTTGCTAGAGTTAATGGCATGGACCTAGCAAGTGATATTTGGAAGGAGCTCATTGAAATACATGAAGGTTCCACCAAAGTTCGTGAACAAAAATATCACTTGTTTAGAGCTAAGTATGATTCCTTCAAAATGTTAGCTCATGAAAATTGCAATGATATGTATTCTCGCTTGAATGTCATTGTCAAGGACATTAATGCACTTGAAATATCCAAAATTGACAGTGCATCCATCAACCGCAAGATCCTCATGCTACTCCCGAAGCCCAAGTATAACATTATCAATGCTATGCTTCAAAAGGAGGATCTCGCCGCTATGGAAGTTGGAGAACTTGTGGGCGAAATTCGCGCTCATGAAATGAGCATTCTTGGTATGATCGAAGAGCCAACATCAAGCAAGTCAATTGCTCTAAAGACCAAGACAAACAAATCCCGCAAGCTCAAGATGGTCAAACAAGACTCAAGCTCAAGCAATGAAGAAGATGATCATCATGAAAGCTCATCCGATATTGAAGATGATGGAGAACTTGCTCTCATGATGAGAAAGTTCACACGCTTGAATGAGAAGATCAACAAGAAGGGTTTCAACTTTGACTCCAAGAAAGGAATGTTCCGGCCAATGGATGTCAAGAACAAGATTTGCTACAATTGTGGCGAAAAGGACACATCCGTCCAAATTGCCCCAAGCCGGACAAAAGAAGCAAGGACAACAAAAGTAAGCATCGCCATGATTCAAGCGATGATGAAGAAGAGGAAAGGAAAAACAAAAACAAGAGATTTGGGAAGAAGAAGACCCATGACAAGAAGACCAAGCTCTTCCCAAAGAAGAAAGGGCACACCAAGAAGAGTTTCTTGGTGGAGAAACAAGAATGGGTGACCGATGTCTCATCAAGCGAAGACTCAAGTGATGAAGAAGACATTGTCACCATCGCCCTCACCAATGAAGAACCATCTCTACCTCCGCCTCCTATGTGCCTCATGGTCAAAGGTAACACCAAGGTATGTGAGGTAGATAGTGAAGATGATAGTGATGAAGAGCTTGATCCTAATGAATTTACTAACCTCATCAATGAGTATACATCCGTCATCAAGAGGGAAAAGGGCAAAGTTAAAGTTCTTGAGAGCACTCATGCTAAGTTAGAGCTTGCCCACTCCGACTTACTTAGTAAGTACAATGACTTGCTCAAAAAGCACAATGAGTCACTTGTACTTGCTAAGCAAGTTGAAAGAGCCACAAAAGCTCAAACAAGAGCATAGGGAGTTGGCTCACAAGTATCAAGAACTTGAATTTGCTTATGAAGTAATTGACCCAAGTCTTGAGAAAGTTGTTGATGAAAAGGTCAATGCTTCTACTTCATGTGATGACCTACTCATTGATGCATATGCCACTAATGTTGTGCCCAAGCTTGCCTCTTCTAGGGAAAAGGAATTGATGGATCAAGTGGCAAGTCTCAAGAGTAGTGTGGAGAAACTCTCAAGGGGAGAATACATCCACAAGGAGATTCTCTTCAACAATGCCCGTGACTATGGTAAGAGAGGTCTTGGTTCATTTCCGGAGCCAAACATGGCTACAACTTCTTCTCCGGAGATCAAGACAAGCTTCATCAAGGAAGTTGGTTCATATTGCCAACATTGCCAAGTCACCGGGCACCACACTAGGAGTGCACTTTACCATCACGTCCTCTTCCTAAATTACCCAAGAATTACTCATCAATGTTTCAAAATAATCATTTTCTCTTGAGTAAAGTGAAGGGCAAGGTGAAGGCCAAGTTTATTGGCAAAATTGCTAAGGAGTCGAAGAAGAAGCTCCCCAAGCAACTTTGGGTCCCAAAAGCTCTTGTCACACATGTGCAAGGCCCAAAGCTTGTTTGGGTTCCGAAAACTCAAAAATAAATTCTCATGTGTGTAGGTGAACTACAAAGCCGGTGGAAAACATTGGGTACTTGATAGCGGTTGCTCTCAACATATGACCGGCAATGATAGCATGTTCACCTCACTTGAAGACCCCGGCGATCATGAACATGTCACCTATGGTGATAACTCAAAGGGGAAAGTCTTAGGTTTGGGTAGAATTGCAATTTCAAAAGATTTATCCATTTCAAATGTTTTGTTTGTAGAAGCACTTAGTTTTAACCTCATTTCTATTGCACAATTGTGTGATCTTGGACTAACGTGTGCCTTTGACAAGAATGGTGTTGTAGTAACTCATGAAAAAGACAAGTCATTGGTATTCACGGGGTTTAGGCATGGCAATATCTATTTGGTGGATTTCTCTTCAAAGCAAACAAGCACCATGACTTGCCTCTTCACCAAGTCGTCTCTTGGGTGGCTTTGGCATAGAAGAATTGCTCATATTGGCATGAGCAACCTTAAGAAAGCCCACAAGAGAGGGATGATCACCGGCATAAAGGACGTCACTTTTGACAAGAACAAGCTATGCAAAGCATGTCAAGCCGGGAAGCAAGTTGCAACTCATCATCCTATCAAGACGATGTTGTCTACCTCCAAGCCGCTCGAGCTACTACACATGGATCTCTTTGGTCCAACTTCATACAAGAGCATTGGTGGTAACCTCTATTGCCTAGTAATTGTTGATGATTTTTCACGTTACACTTGGGTCATGTTTCTAGGCGATAAGGGTGAAACTCCGGAAATCTTCAAGACATTTGCAAGAAAAGCTCAAAGGGAATATAATTCCCCAATCGTGAAGATTCGGAGTGACAACGGCACCGAGTTCAAGAACATGAAGATTGAAGAATGGTGCGATAAAGAAGGAGTCAAACATGAGTTTTCCGCCACCTACACGCCTCAACAAAATGGAGTGGTGGAAAGGAAGAACAAGACACTCATCACCCTAGCAAGAGCAATGTTGGATGATTATGGCACGTCCGAGAAGTTTTGGGCGGAAGCAATCAACACGGCGTGTCATGCATCCAACCGAGTGTATCCTCACCGACTCCTCAAGAAAACTCCATATGAGCTCATCACCGGGAGGAAACCAAATATATCATACTTTCGAGTCTTTGGTTGCAAATGCTTCATATATAAGAAGAAAAGGCTCGGTAAGTTTGAAAGTAGATGTGATGAAGGTCTCTTTCTTGGTTATGCATCAAACTCCAAAGCATATAGAGTATTCAATCAAACCTCCGGGTTAGTTGAAGAAACATGTGATGTGGAGTTTGATGAATCTAATGGCTCCCAAGAGGAGGTTGTTGGCTATGAGAATGTAGGGGATGAAGAGATTGAAGAAGCCTTGAAGAAGATGTCCATTGGGGATATCAAGCCGGAAGAGGTGCATGAAGGCAATGATCAAGGGGGAGGACCTTCCTCATCTATACCAAGCACCTCCACGGCATCCCTAGTGGATGAAGTTCAAGATAAAGTTGATCCACTACCTCAAGAAAATGTGTCAACACCAACACCCCAAGTCCAAGAACAAGAAGAGCAAAATGTTCCACCACAAGCACAAGTCACTCATGATCCACCCCAACAAGCATCCACGCAAATACCGCTAGTGAAGCACGGTCGCATCTCCAAGGATCATCCAATTGGTCAAATCATTGGTAGTCCTTCCAAAGGAGTAAGAACTCGTTCTAAGCATGCTTCATTTTGCGAACATCACTCGTTTGTTTCTTGTATTGAACCCACTAGCATAGAGGAAGCACTTGAGGACTCGGATTGGGTGATGGCCATGCAAGAAGAGTTGAACAATTTCACCCGCAATGAAGTTTGGGTCCTCGAAGCTCCTCCGAAAGACAAGAACATCATCGGCACAAAGTGGGTCTTTCGAAACAAGCAAGATGAACATGGGGTGGTTGTACGCAACAAAGCAAGACTTGTGGCAAAAGGGTTTTCTCAAGTCGAAGGTTTGGATTTCGGTGAAACTTTTGCTCCGGTCGCAAGACTTGAAGCTATCCGCATCCTTCTTGCTTACTCTTCACATCATAATATTAAGTTATATCAAATGGATGTGAAAAGTGCGTTCTTAAATGGCTTTATTAACGAACTTGTTTATGTTGAGCAACCTCCCGGGTTTGAAGATCCGAGGAATCCTAATCATGTTTATAGGTTGCACAAGGCACTCTATGGGCTCAAACAAGCTCCAAGGGCTTGGTATGAGAGGCTTCGTGACTTCCTAATCATGCAAGGCTTCAAGATCGGGAGGGTGGACACCACCTTGTTCACAAAAGACGTCAACGGGGATCTTTTCATTTGTCAAATATATGTTGACGATATTATCTTTGGCTCAACTAATGATTTACTAAGCCATGAGTTTGCTACCATGATGTCTAGGGAATTCGAGATGTCCATGATTGGCGAATTGACCTTCTTCCTTGGTTTTCAAGTCAAACAAATGAAGGAAGGGACATTCATTTATCAAGAAAAATATACTAAAGATATCTTGAAGAAGTTCAAGATGGATGAATGTAAGCCAATCAAGACACCCATGGCAACCAATGGGCATCTCGACTTGGATGTGGACGGTAAACCGGTTGACCAATCCCTCTATCGCTCTATGATAGGGTCTTTGCTTTACCTTACCGCATCTAGGCCCGATATAATGTTTAGTGTGTGCTTGTGTGCCCGCTTTCAAGCTAACCCAAAGGAATCACATCTTTCTGCTGTGAATAGAATCCTTCGGTATCTCAAGCACACTCCTAGCATAGGCTTGTGGTACCCCAAAGGCGCTAGTTTAGATCTCTTGGGATACTCGGATTCGGATTTTGCCGGAAGCCGTGTGGATCGCAAGAGTACCTCCGGGGGTTGCCACTTGCTTGGGCGTTCTCTAGTTTCTTGGTCGAGTAAGAAGCAGAATTCCGTGGCTTTGTCCACCGCGGAAGCGGAATATATAGCTGCCGGTGCATGTTGTGCCCAAATTCTATATATGAAGCAAACCCTTTTGGACTTTGGTGTGAAACTAGGAAGAATACCACTCCTTTGTGACAATGAAAGTGCCGTAAAATTGCCAAGAATCCTGTTCAACACTCTCGCACAAAGCACATTGATATTCGCCATCACTTCTTGCGTGATCACGAAGCCAAGGGGGACATTTCCCTTCAAGGTGTGAGATCCGAGGAGCAATTGGCGGATATCTTCACAAAACCTTTAGACGAGAGTACCTTTGTTAGGCTAAGAAATGAGCTAAATGTGTTAGATGCGGCAAACGTCATGTAAGTTGCCATGTCATATAGAAAAATGCATACATATAGGACACTTGTCTAACCGTGGCAAGATAGTGATGAGCAAGGGTTTAGCTAGAGGTGGTGGTCCACTTGTTTTCCTCTAGGCTTGTAGAAAGGCTCATCATGAAGAAGCTTTCCGTGGGATCAAACTTGACAAGTAGATCTCAAATTCTCGCTATGCATTTCTTGTCATGTAGTTGTGCATCTCATGATTACCTTTCTTTCGCATGTGTTTGTAATTTGCATTATCATTGCATGCGTAAAAGTCACAAAGGAGATCACTTGATGAAGATGAGACTTGTTTTTACATGCAAGATCTTAATTCATGAGAAGTGAAAAGAGTAAAGTGTTAGGTGCGTTATTGCCTAGTGAGCAATGTCATGGTGAGTTTGAAGCTTTCCTCCTTCAATATTCTTATGACATGGCTCATACATTATAAATTGGTGTTTTGTCTCTCTTGCGACTTATCCTTGATTTTGAAAAGAAAAACTATTTAAGTTATTAAGCTATCCTATTTTGAGGGGTAAAGTCGCCTATGCAAGTCCATTAACTTGAGTTTAGTTGAAATCTTATAAGTTCATTGGACTCAGCATAGAAAAGTGAGCTGAGAGAGGGTTTTTGGGTTCACCGGTTAAACCGACGTTCAATGGATCTATACCCATCGGTTTAACCGACGTTACTAAGTGTCAGCCACAGCTCAGTCATTTCAGGCGTTCAACCGGCGTATACAAAGTTTGCAGCATCGGATCAACCGATGAACAGAACACATTTCTGACCTGAAAAATCAACTGTTATTTGCATCGTTCAACCGACGAGTTCACTTTTCAGATCATCGGTTCAACCGGCGTACAGATATGGATTTGACAGGGTTTCTGGCAAACTACACCGACGCAATCAACCGGTGCTCAAAACCTAAGCGTCGGATCAACCGGCGATAAGAAAAATTGCGGGGTCCACATGTCATATGTCTTTCTTGCTCCCGCACCGCCGCCCACGACCTCAGTCCCCTCGCCTTCTGTCACCCGCACGCCTTCATTCTCGTCGCCCTTACGCCACCGCTCGCCGCCGCTGTCGCCGTCCGCCGCCGTCGCCGTCCGCCGCCGTCGCAGTCCACCGCCGCTCTCGGTTCGCACCACCACCGCCGTCGTCCTCGCCTTGCGCCGCCCGCATTGCGCCGCCGCCACACCGCCGCCCTCGCGCCGCCGCCGCTTGCACCCGCGCCGCTGCCTGCAGCCCGCGTGCGCCCACGCCGCCGCTGTCCGCCCGTGCCCGTGCCTTCACGCGCGCCCCCGCGCCGCCACTTCCGCGTCATCGCCGCTCGCGCTATCCCAGCCGTGCCCGCACGTCATCGCGCCCGCACCTGCATTTCCTGATTCACGCCTCACACCTCCACCGTGCCGCAGCCCACGTGCATTGCACCGCATTCACTCTTTCACGCCGCGCTTCCATTCGCTTGCCCTAGTTTGTTGCGTCGCGTCGTGTGATCGAGATGGGTCGTGACAAGAGGAAGGGGAAGGAGATAGTGGTCGAGGAGCCCGCGCGCAAGCGGACTCGCGCAGCCAGGGAGGCCGAGAGGGCCGAGATGGTGGCTAAGGCCGCCGAGGAGCAGGCGTCTGGCCGTGCTCGTCCGTTCGAGATCAGGGACACGCCAGCCAGGGGCAGAGCCAGAGGCAGAGGCAGAGGGATGGGCAGAGTCCGAGGTGCCAGGGCCACCAGAGCCGCAGCAGCAGCAGCAGAGTCTGGGTCAGCGCAGTCACTCTCAGCGGCAGAGTCCGAGTCAGAGTCAGCGATAGAGCAGTCAGAGCAGTCTCAGGGGCAGGGCACACAGCAGTCACCAGCTCTACGACGTTCTGGCCGCACCCGGCAGACGTCCCCAGAGGAGACTTCACCTGCGACCGAGCGTCGCACCGGACCTAGGACGCGAGGAGGCCACCAGCCACAGGAGCCTCGCAGGTCCACAGCAGCAGCAGCAGCAGCTCGACGAGCCGAGGCCCTAGCGGCCGAGCGCGCAGTGTTCCGCATGGACACTGTCGTGCGTCTGGAGCCAGGTGTACTGCTCCAGAACTTGACCAAGGCCAATGCGGCGAAGGTCAAGAGGCTCAGGTGGAGTGTCCAGGAGGAGGAGTGGTTTCCCGTGACACGAGACAGCCGGGTCGATCGCAGATTCTGGACACTTCTACAGGCCAGTTTCTACGAGACCTACCAGAGGCGGGGCCACAGGATATTTCCGCACAGAGTACTTGACTGGGTTTCGCTGAGGACAGCAGCAGGGGGAGCAGATGTCCGCGAGCACTTTGAGCACTTCAGAGGTCTGCCCAGGTTGCTCTCGATTGAGAGGAACAGATACATTGAGGACTGGGTCAGAGTTTTCTATGCCACTGCTTGGATAGCCCCAGAGCGCAGAGCTGTTCACTTCATGTTTGGGGGGCAGGTATTTGGATTGTCCAGAGCGACACTAGCTGGGATACTTGGAGTTGACCCTGTTGACGTCTCTCTGCACGAGATGGTCTACGGTGATGCAGATCCACCACGCAGGGCTATGATTGGCGGGATTGCACCTTCTCACGAGGCGATCTCTCAGTGTTTCCGTCAGCCATTCCCTGCTTCCTACGCCAGAGTCCCTAGCCTGCTGACCCCAGAGGCTTACGCAGTTCACATGGCACTCCGGAGGACTTTGCTCCCGAGGAGTGGCTACCCAGAGGGGTTCACAGGTCTGCAGCAGCTGCTTCTACTGCACATCCTCACTCACGAGCCGTTCGATATTGTTGATTTCATTCTGGCAGAGATCGAGGATGTTATCACTGACGGGATGGGAGTAGTACGTCAGTTCCCATATGCTCACTGGATCAGTTTCATTTGCTCCATGATAGTGCCAGCTGAGTCACCAGTCAGTGC
Organism: Panicum hallii; assembly: GCF_002211085.1. NCBI lineage: Eukaryota > Viridiplantae > Streptophyta > Magnoliopsida > Poales > Poaceae > Panicum > Panicum hallii. The sequence continues at coordinate 55,503,678 of NC_038044.1, forward strand.
CGTATACAGACAGGACGAGGTTCCCTGGTTCCCCGTGTACAGACCGACAGCACCCTCAGACAGGAGGAGAGGGAGACAGGCAGATCGTGCTGCCATGGCACGGTTGTCACCAGAGGTACAGGCCCGAGTGGCCCAGGAGGACGAGGCATTACTTGCTGCAGAGGCACAGCTTCCCGGAGGAGATGATGAGATTCACTGGTCAGACCTAGAGTCAGACTCCTCCGAGGATGAGGAGTACTTCCCTGCACCAGCCCCAGCTAGTCATGATCATGAGGCAGGAGGTTCAGGAGAGCCAGCTCCAGTGACAGCTGCTACTGCTACAGTTTCTGAGTCTCAGGTGTCTCAGCCGTCTGAGCTCACCGCACTACTACAGCAGCTGGTCACACAGCAGAGGGAGGATCGCCGTGCTCAGGAGGAGGCCAGGAGAGCCCATGAGGCCCAGCTTGCACAGATCCAGAGGGAGGCCGCCCGAGAGCGAGCTGCTACGGAGGAGCGTTTCGTCGGCCTTATTGACAGAGTCTCACAGAGGACGGACGCTCAATTTCAGCAGATGCAGCAGGGCATGATGGCGATGTTCGGGATGATTTCACAGTTATACTCTCACACCGGACTCGCCCCTCAGCAGCCAGCACAGTCAGGCCTTCAGGGCGCCGGAGCACCACCACTTGCAGTTACACCTGCTCCGGCCTCCACTGCTCCAGCCTCTTCTACGACTCCGGAGATCATGTTCTCACTGTCAGCACTTCTCGGGTCTGCGAGTCGTCCTCTCTTCTCTCCTCTGCCTGCGACCTCACTTTTCCAGGAGTCACCCACAGCGGTGCAGTCAGTTGGCCTCCCCGCAGTACCACAGCCATTACCTTCAGGGGGAGGCGGAGAGGTGTCCTTAGCCCAGCAGTCGTCACAGCCGGCAGCTTCAGCACTCACCACTTCAGATGTTGATACATCTTCTGCTGAGCCGGCTACTACTTCCACGGACCCTCTCCCAGGCAGTGCTAGCACCAGGGCCTCGACGACAGCCTCGACTACAGCTACACCTCCGGTCAGCTCAGCACCTACCGGCACTTCAGACCAGCAGCTACCGGCAGTCACAGAGGATCCTCCGTCTGACGACGACGACGATGATGATGACCCGGATCGCTTCCTCGCCGTCCCGCGGCACCCGGATCAGTAGCCATCCTTTTTGGGCTTTGATGCCAAAGGGGGAGAGGGAGTGAGAGTCAGGGGGAGGGTAGCACTAGAGAGAGCTCGATCAGGACTTTGTTGTCTCTTATTGTATCATATATTGTCTTATATTTGGTTTTAGTTCATGGATATGTACATTTGTCACTTGAGCGTGCTGAGCTTTTGAGACATATCTATGGATTTCGTTTGAGCCTTTGAGCTCTTTGGTTTCTCTCTTTCGAGTTTGCCTGTGTTTATTCTTGCCATATCCTTCTCGCTCTCTCGTTATTTATGTCTGTGTTGTCATCAATCACCAAAAAGGGGGAGATTGTAAGCATCTAGGCCCTTAAGGTATGTTTCGGTGATTAATGACAACCATTATTGTGACTAATGAGTTTGTGCAGCTTTATAGATCATTATTGCTCATTTGGTTATATGTCAAAAGAGGCCCCTAATTTTCTTTATTCAAAAAGGCGATCTCGGCATTCATCTCTATAATGTGTCAAGACTAAGGATCTTTCTAGTCCTAAGTGTCATAAGGTTGAGAAGGACACTTAGGTTAGTATAGGTTTTATAGTTTTGTAGTGATCGCACTATTAAGAGGGGTTTAGGCTTAGTAACTTGAGCATGGACATGGTCTATTGAAAATGGATGCACACAATGGTCACTCAGGTTTCTAGAAGCTCAAATAAGTGGTTCTCAACTTATATCTCAAAAAAAATATTTGGATTTCATTCAAGACTCAAGTCAGAAAAGGCAAAACCAGAAAAATCCTTATCACCGGATTAACCGACGCCTCAAGTTTTCTATACGTCGGTTAAACGAGGTCAGCAGGTCTGGACAAGTCAATACACCGGTTAAACCGACGTTATTTGAAATTGGACGTCGGTGCAGTTGTCCAGAGACTCGGTTTTCAGTTGATCATTGGACAAATAGACTCACCGGTTAAACCGACGCTATTTGAAATTTGACGTCGGTGTAGTTGTCCAGTGACTTGGTATTTCTGTTGATCAATGGATGATTACACTCACCGGTTAAACCGATGCAACGACGGTTAATCTTCCCAAACAGTAACGGCTAGTTTTTCAAAAGGGGAGTTTACATTCACCGGTTAAACCGACGATGACTATTGGAGGGACGTCGGATTAACCGGCGCTACGCAGTTTTTCTGGCAGCTTTTTCTCCAACGGCTCTATTCGTGTGAGCTGGCTATATATACCCCTCCAATGGGTCATTCTACTACTCTTGACACCAGGCAACATCCAAACACACATACTATAGTCAAGAGCCACCTTGAGCTTCAACATTTCATACACTTGTTCATTCAATCATTCAAGAAGCAAGATTAAGGACTTGAGTAGAGAGAAGCTTGTGTGCATCCATTCTTTGTGATTGGTTCTTGCTCAAGTGAAGGCCTTAGCTTGTTACTCTTGGTGATTGGCATCACCTAGGCGATCTTGGTGATCGAGGTGATTCTCGCGGAGCTTGCCAAGGATTGTGGAAGCCCGGAGAAGAGATTTGTACGTGGCTTGATCTCCACCACACCGGGATGGTGAACGGAGACTCTTAGTGAGCGCCCTCGTCTTGGTGACTTGGGAGGTGACAATACTCTTTGTGAGTGTCACAACGTGGATTAGGGGTGTGTGCCAACACATCGATACCACGGGAAAAATCCGGTTGTCCCTTGTCCACTTTACTTATTTCAAGCATTATCTTTCATGCAATTTATTCATGTGCTTGATTTAGGGATCACTAGTTAGCTCTACCTTGCTAGGCTTTATCTCTTTTCATCTTAACTAGCTTGTGTAGGTTGTTTAGTTATCCGGTTGGTGAATTGGGGCCTTTCTAGTTTTTGCATAGGTTAAGGTTGTTTTATCTTGTTTTAGAAATTGAAAAAGGCCCAATTCACCCCCCCTCTTGGTCCATCGATCCTTTCACCCGGCCAACACTGATGATCTCGAGTGATGTCGTGCCAGGGCTTAGCATGACATCCGTCTTGACGACGTGCTGTAGATCATCGCGTATGTTTTCCGCTGCTAAAAACCATAGCTTTAACAGTTTGTAATGTCTTATCTAAATTTAGAACTTCGTACTACTTTTGGAAACTCATGTAATGTGATTCCCTGTGATGTAAAATATGATGGTGACTGTATCTCTGGACTCACCTTCGTGTGAGGTAACCTTATTTGATCCTGTGTATCGGTGGTTTATCGGGACGTTACCCGACAGGCCAAGGGATTATACCGTTTGAAGTACGTTGGAGCCCTCTGGAGTGGACTTGCGTACTTGAACCGGTATAATTCAGGTTGGTTCTGCCACAATATGGTAAATGGTCTCCAAATTGGCATGGGCCTTATAGAGTTGATCAAGTTCTACCAGGGAATGCGTACATGCTTGAAGAATTGGATGGAGTTAAATTTTTGGTAGCCATCAATGGCCAACACCTCAAGAAATATTTCCCGAGCATGTGGGAAGATGAGTGATGAAGATGATGTGATGCATCAGGCTATGGATCTACACAATCAGGGTATCTGTGAGGAAAGCCGATGTGGTACATCAGGCTGCAAGTCGACATGATTGGGTACTTTGTGGTACATCAGGTTGCAAGTCAATATCCATCGGGTACTCGGGTACTTTGTGGTACGTCAGGCTACAAGTCGACATGATCGGGTACTTTGTGGTACATCAGGCTGCAGGTCAGTATCCATCGGGTACTTTAAAAGCCGGTGCAGTGCATCAGGCTGTAAGGTAGAACAAGATGAACAAGTCAGATCTGTAAAGAAAGAACAGTGCAGGTCCGCGCACGGAGCTAAAGTTTAAATAGCCGATGTTAAGCCATCAACTTTAGAAGCAATAATCGGAACCTGCAAGTCCCGGGCTTCGATAACAAGCAAAGAAGTCGATGAACAAGTCAAATCTATAAAGAAAGAACAGTGCAGGTCCGCGTGCGGAGCTAAAGATTGAATAGCCGATGTTAAGCCATCGACTTTAGAAGCAATAATCGCAACCTGCGAGTCCTGGGTTTCGATAAAAAGCAAAGAAGTCGATTGTAGATGTCTTATCAAGGTCGGCAGAATGGATTCTGCAGCGCGACTCAAATTAGGCAAACTACAAGGGTCTCTTGATCTGGAAAGAAAAGGTTCAACTTCTTTGCGGGTTTTTTTTGTAATCATATTTTTTGACTTGATTTGGGCTCGGGGGGAAGCAGTAACAACAGGAGCACGTTTGCTTCATTAAAAAGCCGGTTTCAAGGAAGACTCGGACAAGTTGCCTTGGCATAAGGCTAGATGGCGAAAGAAAAGTAGTGACGGATCTTGATAGAGTACTCTTGCTATTGGTGAGATCATTTGAAGGTACTCAAGTTCTCGAAGATCTCTGAGATATCTGATCGGGAATAAAGGAAAAGCTTGGGATTGGATCGGACAATTCAAGGAGAAAGGCCGATGCGATGCCATCGGACTTTAGAAGATTGGATTTTCAGGCATTGGATTACTGAAATGAAAGGGTTCATCTACGAGAAATTATTACAAAAGAAGCTGATTGTGATATTTAGGTAATTAGAAATATAGACACTAGATTTTAGTGTGAAAAGTGTATGCTTGCTATGGTGTATGTGTGAGGTACAAAGGAATAGGGGTATAATTGTAATTTTATAAAATATAGGTCCTTTAGTGATAATTGGATAAGAATGGGAGATAGAATCAAAACCTAGGAAAAATATAACATTAGGTGTCAAATCTATATCACCATAGGAAAGAAAGTGCAAAAGATATGTTGAATTCTATGAAAAATGGGTCTTTATGTGAAAACAGGGATCTAGATGTGATTAAAGTAAAAATATGGGTCCTTTTATGCAAATTATTGAAGTATAAGAGTAACTTTCAAAGTTTACTTAAGGGCTAAAATGTAAGAATACATGTCATCATGACATCCCATGAAAACTTACAAATGTGTCCAAAATTACATGAAATCAACCCCCAAGGATAAAAGTAATTCAAATACAACCTTTGTTCAAAATTTAACATGCAAAGCTATAAGCTTTGGGTTTTTGAACTTGAGCCCTAAAACAATATTGTAGAGTTTGAAAAACTCTACAACTTTCATTTTTGGGCATTTCCTCATTAGATCTTTAGATTAGTGGGAAATTTTGCTTTACCGAGAGGCCCCTAGAATCTTTTAGTTTTACACATAGGTCCTTTGGACCCCTCTGCTCTCTTGTTCTTTCTCGGGCACGTGATGCTCTGTTCTGTCCCCCTGCCGCCGGCGCAGTGCCCCACCCCTTGCCACCGCTGCTCCGCCGCTCCACCTCCTGCTAGGATGACCCCCACGCGCCGTCCTCTCCCTACCCCGGCCCTGTTCCCCTCCCCTGCTGCCCTCCCCCGCGCGCGCCACGAATTTCCGAGCCACCGCCGGCCGCCTCGCCCTCGTCGCTGTTGCCAGCTCCTGCTTGAAAACACCGCACCACTCTGGGTCTCAAAACACGCCCGATGACTGCTCTGTGATCTTGTCTACTTGTTGCCGCACTTCTTTTCCACCGCATTCTTCTCTCCCGAGCACAGCCTCTCACCGGAGCTCCGCCACCACCACTGCCCACCGTCGTCAGCCGCCCTCGCTGCCTCTGAACCCCAATCCAGCGCTGCTAGAGCACCGCAGTGACTCACTGGTACTCCCAAGCCCCTTCAATTTCATTCTTCCGCATCCGAGCCTCATCTTCGACAGCTCCGGCCAGCACGAGTTCTGCCGCCGTATCCTGCTCGCCGTGGGCAGCTCATTCCAAGCCCTTCCGCACCACGACAACCCCTCAATCAGCTCCCTCTCGACCCCGTGAAGCTCTACGACCCCTCCATTGGCTCCCTAGTACACCGCATCGACTCCCCGACGCTCGCCGGTGTTTACCTCCACCGCCATCGTCACTGCTTCCGCCGGTTGCCCCTAATCCGAAGCTTGTGTTTCCAATTGATTGCACCAATACCTCCCCACAACTCAATGGAGCTCATGCGCAGGTCCTTCATCGACGTCGGCCGCCGGAGCATCGCCGTCGTCATTGACCCCTCCGTCGCCACTGCGGGCTCTCATCGAGATCCCCCTTCCTGGCCACCTCTACCCTCCACACGAGGTCCAATCAAACCGCCGTGAGCCCCTAAAGCTTAACCTCCCCTCGGACCTCGCCACCGGTGACCCTCCCCACCGGAACAGGCCGGTCAAACCCCTGTCTCCCCCTCTGACCGCGACCAGGGACCACGGGTTGAAAGACTCAAAAGCTCGAGGGGCTGTCTGCAAAGTGTGTGACTCATAGGAATAGTGCCCTAAGGACCCCCTTGTGTTATTTTTATTGCAGACTTTGAAATTCTATAACAATTAAAGGAAAAATCATAAAAATGCAAACTAAAATTTATTAGATTCCTTATTCTAAGATCTACAACTTTCCTTATAGGTTGACTTTCAGTTTCTGAGTGGTTTGTGCTCTAATTTAAATACTAAGTTTAATTAGTTGTAGGCTAAGGAAATGCATAGTAAATAGCAGAAAATTGGTAAAAATGTAAACTCAATTGTGTTAATCATATTTAACCTACTATTTATATAATACTTTTGTAATGCATAGGTTTAAACTTGAACAAAGCTTAAATGATTTAATGCATTTAATATGTGTAGTTCTAAATGCTCAAAAATCATGAAATTATTTTGAAATGTTGGATTTGAGTGGTGTAAACCATACACAAAAAGCTAGGATAAAGTCTTACATGTGTATATAGATCTAAATACTATCTAAATAAGTTAGCTTTATTATTAATTATCCTTGTAAGCACAATTCCTATAGCAATAAAATCTTGATAAATTGACAATAACTTGAATATAACATTAATCTATAATTGATAAAAATTTCAACCCAATGCTATAGTAGTTTATTTGGACATGTCGCCTAATGACGCTAACTAAGTTAATGTTCACCCGATAAATGACTGCCCAGAAGAGAAGTAAATGATATGTGTAATAAGTAAATTATATTTTCGTTGGATTGCAACTTTATCATGAAATAAAATAAGAGTATATGCATCCCTTAAATTATAACTTTTCATATCATGTAGACTCGACTACTCTCGCCGACGGGGACTACGAACTAATCCCAGAGCAAGGAGTAGAATCAGCTGAAGACCCCGGGAACGCCGTCGGAGATCTAACTGAAGCTCCAAACCAAAGTTCGGAAAACTTTGACACTCCTGCTCCCAACCCTACTCAAGAAGGGAAGCCCCGGACATAACCTCTACTTTATTTACACTGCAATCTATATTATTTACACCTATCTATGCATTATGTTCTTAGGAATTGTATGAGAAACCCTAGTTACATTTTCCTAGGAACAAGTGTATTGAATACTAGCACTTGAGTTCGAATAACCGCTCTGCTAATAGGACCGGTAGAAGTCGGGTGATTTCCTGTCACTCGCACGATATAGGAATTGCAATGTTTACATTCCTGTAATCACTATAAGAATGACGGACGGGATTTATGTGAGGTATCATGGTTGAGTTGATACCCCGTCTGTGTTGGTGAACTTGATAAGGTCGCAGTGTGTGGTAGCGGTGGTTAAGTGTTTGAAAGTACTAGCCACATGCCGCAAAATATGGTAAGCGGTAAGCCTAGTAACCAATTGGCCCGAGGAGTGGACATACCTCCCACCACTCGTATTTGGTTTTTCCTGTTACTCGCTTCGACGTGTGGGAATACGTGTTGCCGGGCAACCAGGAGTACGGTCGTGTAGTCGCACTACAGACGTACGTCCTGCACATTGGATGTGCGTATGGTCCTGCAGTCGCTTGTGGTGGATCTGATCCACGAGTCGGAATGAAAGGCAAACGGTTGCTTCGGAACAATCTCTAGATGTTCCAAGCGTGTGAGTTAGGTTTACCCTTGCAAGGCTGAAATTCGATTCAGGAATCGTCCGTTTCTCGTGGAGATTGAGACTGCTTGATTCCTTTGCCACATAGAGTAACAAGAGCAACTTATGGTTATCAAAGATGATATTTGGCTAGTTACATGGCTAAGTATACCATTAAAGCCGTCATAAGTCTAGTTACATGGCTAAGTATACCATGGACGGGTAAGCCTTGCTGAGTATTAGAATACTTAGTCTTGCCTTTTGACCTTTTGTTCAGGTAATCCCCCTAACGACTCTGCTCTGCCTATGTCGTGGCCTTACCCTCTGCCCGATGGTTGGTCCGTGGAGTGGGACCCATCCCCGGCCAACACAGATCCTACCGAGTGATATCATGTCAGGGCTGGCATGATATCCGTACCGGCGACGTGTACAGTGCCCGTGTTTTTAACTACGCTGCCATGACTGGAAACTTAAAACTGTTCTGTAATAATTTCCATCAGTTGGGAACTGATGTTACTTTTGAACACTCATGTAATATGCCTGCCTGTGATGTAACATGTGATGGCAATTGTATCTCTGGACTCGCCTTCGTGCGAGGTACCTTGTTTGATCCTGCATTCAATGGTTTATCGGGACGTTACCCGACAGGCCAAGGGATTATACCGTTTGAAGTACGATGGAGCCCTCAAGAGTGGACTCTCGTACTTGACCCAGTGTAATTCAGGTTGGTTCTACCACACCGATCTACCGGCTCTGTGCATAATGGCGGAAGATCCTACGAACTACCACCAGTGAGTCCCTAAGGACTTGCGGCGCTTGTATGGGGGAGACGCACTGGTGCCATCGTCGCTGCTGCCATCGCTGCCACTACCGTTGCTGCTGCTGTTGCCGCCATCATCGTTGCTATGACCGGCGTTGTCGCTGGCGTCCCCGTCATCTTCTGAAGTCGACGATACGCCGCGCAGGAACCCTCCTGCTACCGAGTCGTCGTCGGTTGAAGTGTCCTTGGTATTTTCTTCTGAGGAAAAGAAGAAGTCGTCATCCCAGGAATCTTCGTCGCCTTCATCCAGATCCCCATGAAGGAGAATCTGGAGGTCCTCGTCGTCGGTCAGGGACTCATCATCGTCTGACCAAATGCAGAAGTCCCACTCCTCTGCGTCCCAATGCAGAGGAGCGAGAGCCTCGTATGAAGCTACTAAATCAAACTCCGACGTCACCTCCCTAGAGGTTTCGGAGTCAGGGGAGGTGATGGAGATTATGGAAGAAGAGGAAGAGGAATTGAAGGAGGCAGAGGAAAAGGAAGCCATCGCCGGAGGATGCAGAATATGTTGGTGCGGTTAATGCACGGAGGAAAGAGATGAATAGAAGTAGATCCGCCGATGCCAGTTTATAAGGGCAAAGATGGAAGGCGAAGCGGCGCTATGACAAGTTCCGAGGGAGAAGTCGAAGGGTTGTGTCCGATGGCATTGGGAGGCAGCGCGCACGTACAGGCCCTGGAAGCCGAGAGGTCGCGTCCGATGGCATTGGGAGCGGCATGTGCGTGTACAAGTCTTAGAAGTCGAAGAGGCGATGGTTTTGGAATTATCATTGCCAAAACCAGGGGGCATGTGTTATCGCCATAATTTGACTGGGCTAGAGGATGGGCTGAGAGCAACGTGGGCTGAAGGAGATCATCGTGACGGTTTGCGAATCGGCTTCTGTGTGAGCGTATTAAGGGCCGGGATGGCCGTGTATCTAGTAAGGATAGTTTAAATATAGTAAGTTAGAGATTGTATCATAATCAGCTAGGGTTAGTTAAAAAGATCAATTCTCCGGACTATAAATATGTATCATGAGATTCAATAATGAGGAATCCAACATTCACAACAAACTCTCGGCGCATCGCTACCCCTTTTTCCAAGGGTTTCTCCAGGTAATCGGCATGCTGCTCCGATCATGCTCCGCATGGTTGGAGCAGCGTCGTGTTTATCTGTTTATCTTTGTGTTTCTCATGTTGAAGGATTGTTGATGGCGAGTGACACTAGTTACCTTAAGCGATTATGATACTGCATTAGTTCTGAATAGTATATCTATACTCCGCTTGTTGTTCGTAATCGTTTAGCTGCCCTTGTACGTGATCCTAGGTGCAAGGGTAGCACCTTGCTCTATTCTTGCTTAGTAGATCTAATCTGTTATGGTAGTTCTTTGTACTATAAGGATTTGGTTTAATATCCGTATGATTAGGCCCTTCAAACGGGTTGAATGTTCCGGCTGCATGTCTGGTGCTTTATGGTAATCTAAGGAGGGATTGTTCCAGGAATCAGCTTATTAGTTAGTTTTTAGGCCTCTTTCTAGGTTAGCGTCTTGTTACTTTTCATGTTCGTTAGGCTTGACCACGTGTAGGATGTTCCGGTCATGCGGTGAAGACCTATGTTGTCGTAGATTGGATTAGCTTGGTGATTACAAAGCATGCTTTTATCTTTTCTATCGGATTCGTACAAGACATTTAATATTAGTAGATCCAGCTTGTTAAACGAGTACAATCAGCTTCTTTCGGCCGATTTTGAGGGTTACCCGGAGGTCCGACCTAGTACAAGAATAGGTCCAACCAAGTACGGAGGCATCATCGGCTCTTCTAGCCGACCTTGGGAGTCATTTTAAGAGCCGATCGCGGCTCAGACTAACATTTGACATGGCTGTGCGTGCAGGGAAATAACTGATAACGACTTCTACACCTTCCTGATTAGATATAGGTCAGGTGGCACGCCTAGCACTTCACCAAGCCAGGGCGTGTGCCGGACTTCTAGGCCGTTGACCGAGGGACCGGGACCCACCAGCCGTCTCGGAAGCCTCCCGGCTCCTCGTGTTGCCTGTCCTGCTCGCCGGTGGGTTTTGACTGACAATAGGCTCAACTACACTTCAAACGGTGTAACCCCATGGTCTATCAGGTAAAGTCCCGATAAAACCACCTAACTCAGGATCAAAACAAGGTACCTCACATGAAGGCGAGTCCAGAGATACAATCACAGAAAATTTTACATCGCAGGCATAATATTACATTAGTATTCAAACATATATAGTAGCAAGACCTAACTAGTATGAATTTATACAAAACTGTTCAAAGTTAGAGTATCTGCAGCGAAAAATAAAACACGACACTACCAGACATTGCGGAACGGATATTGAGCTAAGCCCAAGCTCAACATCACTCGGAGGGACCTGTGTTGGCTGGGGACGGGTCCCACTCCACGGACCAACCATCAGAAAGGGCATAGGGCCAGGGCATAGGCAGAGCAGAGTCCTCAGGGGGAATACCTGAAACAAAGGTCACATTACAAGGCTGAGTATTCTAATACTCAGCAAGGCTTACCCGTTTCATGGTATACTTAGCCATGTAGCTAGACTATGAAGGCTTGTAATGGTTCTGGGTATAGTTTCAGCTGAAAAGCAACAAAGAGTGGATCCTTAATTTCAACTTTTAGCATTCAGGTTCTAGTTGATTATCCATTCTAGGTAAGCAATTATAATTATTCAAGCATGGTAGAACCTTTTAAACAAACATCATCTTTGATAACCATAAGGTTGCTCTTGTTACTCTATGTGGCAAAGGGATCAAGCAGTTCCGAAGCAAGGGTAAACCTAACTCACACGCTTGGAACATCCAATGATCGTTCCGAAGCAACCGTTTGCCTTTCATTCTGACTCGTGGATCAGTGCTACCACAAGCGACTGTAGGACCATACGCACATCAAATGTGCAAGATGTACGTCTGTAGCACGACTACATGACTGTACTCCTATCCGCTGTGCAGAACGTACTCCCGCACGTCAGTGCGTATGAAAAACCAAATTATGAGTGGTGGGGGGTATGTCCACTCCTCGGGCCGATTGGTTACTAGTCTTACCGCTTACCAACTTTCGTGGCATGTGGCTAGTACTTTCAAACGCTTAATCACCGCTACCACACATTGCGACCTTATCAAATTTTCATCAACACAGACGGGGTTCTTTCCAAGGTCATGAATCATAATCACAACCCGTCCGTCATCCTTATAGTGGTTGCAGGAATGTAAACATTGCAACTCCTATAAAGCTCGCGAGTGACAGGGAATCACTCGACTTCTACCGGTCTTATTAGCTTAGCAGCTAGTCGGACTCAGGTTCTAGTATTCAATACATAGGTTCCTAGGAATATGCAACTAAGGTTTCAATACAATTCCTGGAAACTTAAATGCACAAGTAGATATACACGAATATATAAATTGCAATGTAGTAAAAATAGCGGTTTATGTCCGGGGCTTACCTTCGCTGGTGGGGCTGGGGTCAGAGATATCAACACTTAAAGTTTCCGAACCGAGGTTCGGGGCTTCAGTTAAATCTCCGATAACGTTCCCAGGGTCTTCAGAAATATCCCCTTCTGGTTCCGGAATCAGCTGGTAATCTTCGTCAGCGAGAGTTGTCAAGTCTATATGATATGCAAACAGCACAGTTAAGGGAATGCATATACTTCCATTTCACGATGAAGTTGCAATCCAACAAGTTATTTAAACTTCTTCTACGGGCAGTCATTTATCGAGTATTAAATTACATTACCTAATTTCATCAGATAACCTACCTAGTTACTCTAAAAAATCAAACCAATGATACTAAACACATGGAAAAGGCTCTAATCTATTCATTAAACATCATTAGTTGATTTAATTAACTAAATTATTCATTCAATAAGAGTTGGGGTTATTATTTTAATTCTTGGTCAACTAATAAAACCCTAAGTTAGGAGTGATTACTAATGCCATAAAAATTAGTATAAATAGGTTTAATTGAAATAAGCTTATTCTAAAAGTTTTAGAACATTTCATGCAGCATAGCAATCAAAATAATTACTTCAATCAAACATTATTTAGATTATGAACTATTTTTCTATTTTGATCTACTGCAAACCTAAGGATAAAAATTTTACTGGAAAAAGTTTGATCTGAATCTAAGCTACTGTGATTTTATCAAGATTTTTATCCTTATAGCAATTATGCTATAAAATAAACAAAAAAATAGCATTGTTATATTAAAATCTATTTATATCAGAAGTTTTACACTGGATCTTGTGCTGCAATTTTGTGAACATGTTACAGTACTCAAAAGTAACACTCTAATTTAATTTCATAAACTAGATGAATTATCTTTGAATCTAAGCCTAAATTCATAACTCAAGCTACTCTATACTACTGATATTCAATATTTTATAATGGATTACACATGCTGAAAGAAAGTTAGAGTAAAATTTTTAGCTACAAACACTAACAGATTCACCCTGGAATAAATCCTAAAGCTTTCATCAATATAAAATAAAGACACTTAAACATCATATCTAGGAAACAGTTATTAGTCTAAAAATTTTACATAAAGCTATACATGAGACAGACATCCTATGTTTTAAATTTCATCAACAGTATAGCTATGGATCAAGAGATCTAATTAACACATCCATTTCCTAGTATTTATTCTAATTCAAAATGTTCACTTATTAAGCTCAAGGCTATAACACAAAAGTTGTAGAGTTTACTTCAAGGATTCAAACAAAACTAGTTTGACATTTTTATGAATTTCCTACAAATTCTTACAAATTTCTAAATATCACTGATTTGAATTGAAGGGAGGGACTGGAATCTTGCAGCCAGACCCTCAAAAAGATTTAGATCATTGCAATCAAGTCCTTGGCTCGTCGGGGAAGAAGAGCCGAGACTTGCCGACCCAATTCCGGTGATGGCGGTCACCGGCGGCGAGGGGGAACCGGCCAGGAAGGATCAGGGGGCTAGAGCGGAGCTTGCTGGGGGTGATGTTATGGTCGGGGTCGACCGGAGGGGGTGGAACGATGATGACCGAGGCAGCGGCGATGGAGCTCAACTACGGCGGTGTTCCGGAGAAGGGGCTCACCAGCGGCGGTCCAGAGGTTGGGGAGAAGCTCGAGGGAGCAAGGCGGTTCGATTGAGCACCTTGGCGAGAGTTGGGGTGGTTGGAAAGGTAGATCCCCACGGCAGACCGAGGTGGCGGTGGAGAAGAAGAACACTAACGAGCGTCGGGACAGCCAAACCGAAGCTCAAAGAAGTTGAGTGAAGGGTGGCATGCTTCACAGGGTTGAGGTGAAGCTATGGGAGGGGCTGTCGTGGATCGGGAGGGGCTGGAGTGGTCTGCCCACGGTGGACAGGGAGTTCGCCGGGGAAGAACACGGGCGGCGATGGTGTTCAGGAGCTCGGGGTGAAATGCGAATGCAAGAGAGAGCAAAATGGAGGGAGGGGAAGCTACTGAAGGTCTTGGACTAGAGAAGAAGGGAGGGGGTTATGCACGGGCGCTAGCCACGATGGCAGCGAGGTGGCGGCCGGGCAGTGCTCGGGCAGAGGCGGGAGGCATGGCGCGCGCGGGAGAAGGCCAGAGAAGAGGAGCTAGGGCGGCGGCCGGCCTGCGGGCGACGCGTGGGAGCTGCTAAAGGCAGGAGGTGGCACCGGCAGGGCTGCAGCGGCGGTGAGCGGCGGCGGGCTGCTGCGTGGCAGAGGGGGAGCAGAGGAAGAAGAAAGGGGGGGGGGGTGGGCACCAGGGGCTGATGTGAAGTTTCAAAAACTCCAGGGACCTCGATGTAAAACTAGATTTTCTCACTGCTTTATATCTCAAATGAGAAAATGGTCAAAATAAGAATTGTAGAACTTTTCAAAACCTACAACTTTTATTTAGGGTTCAAATTCAAAAACTCAAAGGATAGAGCTTTATTCTAAAACCTTGGACTTAATTCAAACTTTATAAAGTTTTTGTCCTTATTAGGGTAAATTCCATGTATTTTTGGACTTAATTGCAAGTTTCATGTAATGCAATGATGACTAACACTCTTACACTTTGACCCCTAGTAAAATTTAAGAGTTACCTTTGTAATTCAAATATTTTGCATAAAAGGACTCATAATTTTGAAAATTACACATAAGTCCTTTTTCCACACATTCACCCAATTCAATACATGCATTTCACTTTCTTTCCTAATGTGTTACAATTTTGACACCTAGGGTGTCACAGGTCCCGAGGTGGCGGCGGCGTTCCGGCGGCCGGAGTGCAGGAAGCGGTGAAGAAGTGGCTAGGAAGCTTCCACGCGTAGATGTAGTGCTGGTGGTGAGCTCGGTGAGGGCCAAGAGGGGCGGGGCGGCGGGACGACGGTGACACCGAACAGCGGCGGTGAAGAGGATCGTCGGCACGGCGTTCTGGGCGGTGTAAGCGCGAGAGGATGGAGAAGAGCTGGTTGTGAAGCTTCGGTGGGATGTGGTGGTGCTAGGGAAACATCGGGTTGCGGATGTGGGGCGGCGGAGTTGGCTAACGGCGGTGAGCAGAGAGTGCAGCGGAGGTCTGGCGGCGGTGCTGAGCAGAGAAGAAGCCGAGGAAGCAAAATGCGGCCGCGCGAGAGGGTAAAAGTAGTTGAGGAGGGCTGCTGGTCATGCTGCGGAACCAAGATGGGGCACGGGCGAGCCGAAGTAGCTGCTGGCGACTGGCAGTGCGATGTGGCGGCTTCGGGCTATGGCAGCACGACGTGGCGGGGCGGGCAAAAGCTAGCAGGGTTCGGGCGAGCGGCAGCCGGGTGAGCTGGAGGGCCAGGTGGTGGGGTTAGAGCGGCGAGGGGCAGCTGGCAGTGCGGGAGCTTGCCGGCGAGTGTTGGAGCAGAGCAGTAGAGAGAAACAAAGAGGGAGGGGAGAGAGGAAGACGATGAGGACTTCTCCATAATTTTGCAAAAGAGCAAGGGGTGCACTATAAAGTAAAATTTTCTTTCAAACCATAGCCCAAAAGAAAATATGCCCAAAAGCAAAAGTGTAGAGTTTAAAAAGATCTACAACTTTGCTTTAAGGGTCAGCTTCAAAAGAGTTAGGGTTTTGAAACTATTTTGAAATCCGACAAACTATCAAATTTCACATGAAACCTATCTAAAATTCACATTCCAAATGAAGCCTTATGGTGATTCTACTTCTTACAGTGATTTAAAAGTAAATTCTTGCCTTTACAAAACTAACCTTCATACAATTTGAAATTACCCTACCTTCAAACACATTTAGCAAAAGAACCCTAATTTTTCCATAATTACAAAAATACCCTTTAACTTGCATTTAGGTTTTAAAAGCTTTTATCAAAGAAACACACACTTCATTCTAACAAGCACAACATATACTAGAATTTAGCATGCCTATCTCCTAAGTACCTGAATGTCACAATGTACAGGATGATTTGACTTACATAGAGCAATCGGTCAAAATCCTAGACACATTGGAGAGAATCACCCGGAGTAAGAGGATTCAGATGTGTAAGGTTCAATGGAGTCATCATGCAGAGGATGAGACTACTTGGGAATGAGAGGATGAGTTACAGACAGAATTTCTCCAGCTCTTTGCTAGCCCAGCCGAATCTCGAGGATGAGATTCCTTTTAAGGGGGGTAGGCTTTGTAACACCCTAATTTTCAAATTAGGAACCTAAATAAATTTTTCTAGATTCTTTTCGAAATCCATAAGGTTTTTTATTCAATTATTTTGATTTTAGATCATTTACCATGAATTAATAGTAAATTATTTAACCATAAAAAGAAATATAAGAAAATGTAGGTCTTGTGCATTTCATGCCGCATTGCATTGTTTAATTGTTTGTCTTTCATTTGAATTTAAATTTCAAATTCAAATTCAAATACATTCAAATGCATTTCATTTTCTCCCTCTTTTTCTCTTTTGGCCCGGCCCACTGCCTTTTCTTTTCTTTCCCTTCTTTCCTATTCCTCCCAGATGGCCTAGCACAGCTGGCCTTTCAATTTTTCTTCTCCCTCCACCGCGCGGCCTAGCCCACCAGCTAGCTTCGCTTTCACCCCTACCCAGCGGCCCGCCCGTGCGCCCCTTCTGTCTCCCCTTCTCTCTCTTGCTGACAGCCGGGGCCCGCCTGTCGGGGTCATCCCCATCCTCGAGCTCGAGCCAGGCTCAGACTTGCGCTGAGTCCGACCGTGGCACGGCCTTCCCCACTGCACGACGCCCCGAACCCGCATGCCAAGGCCCCCTCGGCCGCCCTATAAAGCCCCCGCCGCAAGACCCGCAGCCGCCGCCTCTTGCCTCGCAGCCCTAGCAAGCGCCGCCTTCGCCACCGCACCTCGGTCGCCGCCACCACCTCGCTGCTCTTCTGTTGCCGTGAGCCATCGCTGGAGCTCCGCCTTGGGGTGAGGAACCACGCCGGCCTCTTTTCCCCTTCCTCCCCATTTTCCCACACGCACGATTGCTCGTCGTCGCCATCGTGCCGTGCGCCGCCGTGCATCCCTTTCCGGCCCCTATCTTGCCAACCCAAGCCCCTAAACACGTTCCCCTCCTTGCTCTCTTTCTCCCAGGCCAAACCCGAGTTGAAACCATGGCCGGAGTCGCGATTATGCGATTTCCCGACGAGCCACCGCCGCCCGCCGCTACAAACCTCGCCGCCGGCGCCAGCGCCGCCGCCCGCGCCGCCTCAACCCTGCACAGCCATCCGATCCAGATCCGACGGTCTAGATTAGATCTAGACTGGAGTCAAATAACCCGGTACCGATCAACCCTAGAATATTTTGCACTTTAGCCCCTAAGTTCTATTGAAATCAACCCGTAGTCCACGGCATTTCAAAAGTATTCACGAGTAGATCCTTTTTCTTCTGTTTAAGCCCTTGTCTTTTTCTAAAATAGAACCCGCTGTCCCTAGCCCCTCTGTTTTTAAATCTAAACCCTAGATTTAAGGTTTAATTATGTTTTAGCCCTCGGTTTCTTTGTTCAGAGCCCTTCTAGTTTCAAATCTTTTACAAATAAGCCCCTGGAATCATGTTTTAGCCATAACCCCTCCGTTTTAACTCCGTTTTCATCGATTCTTGCGCTCACGCTACCCTTGCGATGTATATATAGCTTGATCACATTGTTTTGCTCTGTTTATATTTGTTTGGTGTATTTTTTCTTATCTATTGTACTTGTTTGTTTGTATATACTTGTGTGTTACGATAGATGGTGCGCAGTTCGAGGGTCCGCAAGAGCAAGGCTTTGAAGACGTTCCTGAGCAGCAGCAGTACTTTGATGAAGGCAAGTGGTCCTTGATCATATTCCGGTCCAAATAACTTTCTAAATACACACATTTACTTTATATGCATGCATGTGTCTATAATATGATATATCCCAAACTAAGGATGTGCCTAGTTTCTTTGAACTTCCTTGATTCAACCTAGGTTGTTATATATATGTTGTAGCTACGCTAGTTGCTTTTACTTCATTTTGGTTGGATAACCTGAAATCATGCTACACTGGTTTTACTCATGTTCTGGAATATCTTTATGGTGATAATTAAGATCATTGCATTAATTGGAACATGGAGAACCATCCAGAAAAATAGTACAACCACAATACTACATGGCTCTGGTCCTGGCTAATTAATCAGAAACTTTAGCTTATGATAATCCTACCGAAAGGGAAAGAGGGGTTGCATCATCGGGGTATAGCTAGGTCCTCTTGAGGCTTTATGATATGTGGTCCTTGGCTAAGGCACTTCATCATTAGGGAGGGTTATAACCGCTTTGACTTGAAACTTTAGCGGATTGTCATAAGTTAGGGAATCTTTGTAAAGGCCTCGTAGTGAATCCCTGCCACGCACCTCGGGCATTAAGCGATACATGAGTTGTGGGTAAAGTGTACAACCTCTGAAGAGTGAAAACTGATATATCAGCCGTGCTCACGGTTAAGAGCGGTTTGGACTCTCACATGATAATTGACTTAAAGATGATCTAAATTGATGTTCTTTATTTATTGTGGTTATCTTTTCTCTTTTATTTATTTCCGAGCTGGTATATTCTTACATTTAGCTAATGCTTGCTAAATAAAACTTGGTCAACTAAAAAGGCTTATCGTAGTCAAACCATGTCAGACTTTCCTTGATTTTAGCCTTGCATGTCACACTTGCTGAGTACCAACCATAAGTGCACTCACACTTGTTTTATTAAAACCAATGCTGCTCAGAATAGGATAATTATCCGGAGTTCCCTGAAGATCTTGAGGAGTTCTAGGCGTATGTCTCCAATTCATCTGCCTGTGAAGTTGAAGTTCGCTGCTAGTTATAAACATTTATTTATTTGCTTAAGATTAAGACTTTCGGTCATGTAATAAAGTACTATGATACTCTCTTTCATTATGATATTGTTTCGGGTATACACTTGTATCGTCTATCATATGTGTGGAACTTGATCCTAGCGCACATATGAGATGCACATATGAATGAAGAAGAGGAAGAAGAAAAGGAGGGAGAAGAAGAAGAAAAAGAAAGGAGGGAGGAAGAAAAGAGAAAATCATAGATCCGCCACTGTGGGTCGGTTGCGGCCAAAGTCTCTAAAGAGAGTTTGTTCGGTGATGCCGTTATGGAAGCAGTTGATAACATCTTGCTTAGAGATGTTGGCGATTGTGGCGCGTGTGTCGAAGAAACGATGAGTGTAGGATCGCAGGAGCTCGTTATGTTCCGGTTTGTATTGAGACAAACTGTGATGAGTACTTGCTTGAGTGATCGCCCTTTGGAAGTTGTTGGTAAGACAGCCTTCAGATCACGCCAAGAGTCAATGGAGTCTTTCATGAGGCTCTCCAGCCATGTGAGTGGAGCGGTCTCCAGGGCCATCTGGAAGTACACGACCTTGGTGGAGTTGGAGCCGCCCGTGACTTCTATGGCTGTAGATTAGCTTGCTGAGGAGCTTGCTTGCCGTCGTACTTGGTAATGCTAATTGGTTTGAAGCCCTTCGAGTACTGGTACAGGCTGAATCGGCGTGTGAATGCCGAGAAGCGATCGCTGTCATCCATTACGCGGTAGCCATCGACTGCAACTCGCTCTTCTCACCTGGCTTGAATGATGGAGCGAGCGTCGCGCCCCTCATTGATCTTCTCGTGGAGATCGTCCGTCGGCAGGTTCTCAAGTGGTCGTCGACGATTGTAGCTACCGGCCGGATGTTGTGCTGGTGGCGGTGTGGTGCCTGGTTGCCTCTTCGAGGTGGTCGTGGGCTCCCACCTGCGGAGCAACTACCCTACATAGTGTCAATATTGCCTTCGTTGCCTCTGGGGCATTGTCGAGGGTGTTCCCCAGGAGTCCTGCTGGCCTATGAGTGACTGTGACTTTCACCCACTTGTTCTTGGTTGGCCGGTTGCGATGGAACTGGGTTCTGACGATCAAGCTGCAGCCATGCTTCTGAGCCAGTCGCAGTGCTTGTTGTGCAGCTGGGTCTTGGCTGGAAGCTAGTATGGCTGTGACACTTGTGATGTTGGGGATTAGGGGTCTGGAGACCCCGTTCACTGGCTACCGTGAACTCAGCATCGAGGTCGTGCTGCACGCAGCGCTGACGCTCTACCATGTTTCTTCTGTGTGAGGCACGCTTCTGGTTCCTCAATCTACAGGCGTCACGCTCGGTGTCATTGTCAACACCGGTGTTGTGGTGCCGTCATCCCTAGAGATTTCCTTGGGTAGCTTGTTGGGGTCCTCATTGCCTTCACCTTCCACTTCGGCCATGTAGACGTGGTGGTGTGAAGAGTGCTCGTTGAAGCTGTAGTTGACCAGCACAGTTTCTTCGGTGATGGTAGCGAGTTGCCTGCCTTCTTGATAAGGCAGCGTATCAAGGTGTGCCACAAGTCGGGCATCATCTCCTAGTAGTTCAGAGGGTTTCTTGCCCTTCTAATACATGAAGTGACCTTGTGGTGTCGATGTGATCACCAGGCCCTGGTGACCGCCCATAAGAAGATCTGTGCTATCATTTGAGTTCGGGTCATAGTTGTCAAAGATAGGAGCCTCCTGACATGTGGTGGCTTCATCTTTTCCGATCTTGAGAAGGCGATCCAGGTCCTGCTCCAATGCAGAGAGGGACTCAAACCACATGGCCTCCTCATATACAACGACCGCATTACGCAACCCGAACGGGAATCAGGCACGCTATTCCTTGGACCGGATTGGATCTGATCCAAGGAATCCTGGTGCAGCATGAGTAGAAGTCGCATTAAAAACAGACTGTTTCTCAATCTCCCTAGCTAGGTCAGAGAGCAGCATCTCATTGAGGTTGTTGACGAACTCAGCAAGATCGCTACATTGGGTTGCTGCAGGCACTTCTGGCTGCCGGGGGTTGACTAGGTTGCTGTTGAAACCACCCGAGCCGTTGGCGATGCAGACACAGGAGCCAAAAGTGAAGGTGGTACCCTCTTCAAGCATGGCGCTTGTGAAGTTGAACGATGCCATTGAGTTCGCCAGTGGATCTTCAATGAACACCCGTACCTGGCGCGCCAGCTGTCGGTGTTTTATCACTAAGTCCACCTAGGGATACCCCCGAGGTGGTAGGTTATAGGTAGGGTGTCACCGGGATCAGGAACTCGAAGGTGCAAGCAACACAATGTTTAGACAAGTTTGGACCGCGATGTGCGTAATACCCTACGTCTTGTATGGTTATCTGTATTGCCTTAGGTGTAGATTACTTTGGAGGGGGTCCTTGCCCGCCCTTATATAGTCTGGGAAAATAGGGTTACATGGAACCCTACCTGAGTACTACTCGGGTAGTTTCCATCTGTACCGACTAGTCCTATTCGTATCCGTGTACTTTACAACAGATATAAGGTATGGGACATGCTCTATCCCTTGTCCTAGAATATATATGCTATGTGCGCAGTCCCGTGGCCTCAGGTCTGACAAGGGTGTCGCCGAGATCAGGACCTCGAAGGTGCAAGGAACACAAAGACATAGACAGGTTCGAGCCACGATGTGCATAATACCCTACTTCCTGTGTGGTGGTTTGTATTACCCTAGATGTGGATTGGTTTGGAGGGGGTCTCTGCTCGCCCTTATATAGTCTGGGGGGATAGAGTTACATATATCCTAGCCAAATACGAGCTTGGAAGTCCTACCTGAGTAATACTTGGGTAGTTTCCTTCTGTTCCGACTAGTTCTACTCGTAGCCGAGTACTATACAATGGATATAAGGTATGAGACATGCCCATCCCTTATTCTAGAATTATCTATACCCTATACGCAGTACTACGGCCTCAGGTCTGACAAGCTCCCAAGCTCTTCGTAGCCGAGTATTGCAGGCTTTCGATTACTTCTGAAGTTGTCTTCGAGTTCTTTAGAACTCTGTCTTGAATGTGTCTCCTGAGTACTTGTTTGGCTGCTTCGAGGCTATAGGTGCTCATGCCCTATGTCACCCTCCATGTCGAGTACTATGAAGTCAGCGAGGATGAAGGATTCCTTGACTCGCACTAGAAGGTTCTTTACTATCCCCTCGAGGTATCGAATCAAGCTGCATGCACATACATGATTCGGAAAGAGTAGGATAACATAGTTTCTCGAATGTCACCTTGGGCATGATGTTGACACTTGCTCCAAGGTTGCAAAGGGCCTGCTTGAAGTGACAGTCATAGATTGAACAACTGATCATGGGGTATCCAGGGTCTTCCGTTCTTGGTGCTGTCAATCTTCCCTGCCGGTATCTTCTTGGACGTGCAAGCTTCTCTTCATAGGTAGTAAAAGATGTATCCTGTGATAGCTTACCCTATTTGGTGGTTACTGCGTTGACACTCTCCAAGGAAGCTTCAGGTTGTCCCGGAATTTTTCTAGTTTCAATAGAGGGTACAGCAGCGCCAGCTGAGCTAATTGAGTTTCAAGCATCTTGTTGAAGCTCAGCTAGCTCTTGATGGCGGAGGAGATGCCATCCATCTTTGCTTGAATGGTCTCCAAGGTCTTGTCTTTGGCAGCCATCTTCTTTTGTAGCGTTTCATTGACTTTTGCTTGGCCGAGGACAAGATCCTCCTTGTGGATGAAACCCGTTATTGTTGTTGTTGTTGTTGTTGTTGTTGTTGTTGTTGTTGTTGTTGTTGTTGTTGTTGTTGTTGTTGTTGTTGTTCATGTACATGACATCTTCCTGGGTTTCAGGGCAATCATTCCCTGAAAGTCCGGTTTTCCCACAGACCTCGCATGAGGCTTCAAGTGCTTGCATTTGAGCCTTTTCTTGGGGATGTTCATCTATCTTCTTAAGGAGGAGGTCAAGCTTAGCAGCTACAATATCCGTCTCCTTGACGGTGTGTATGCCCCACTAGCATGGTTGGAGACATTCTTCATTCCAACCTTGGTGGGACACCATCTTCTCAATCAAAGTTTTGACCCTGTCAATGGTTAGCGAGAAGAAAGCACCACCTATAGCAGAGTCGATGTGGTCGCGGGCTATTGGAGTCATCCCATTGTAGAAATTCTCAAAAATAAGCCAATCGTCCATCCCGTGGTGAGGACACGCAAGGATGTACTCCTGAAGCCTCTCCCAAGCTTCAGTAATTGACTCATTAGACGCTTGCTGGAAACTAAAGATTCTTCCTCGAAGAGCATTGGTTTTGCCCATCGGAAAGAATTTAGCGAGGAATGCCTTGGTACACTTCTCACATGTGTCCACTGCACTTCTGTTGGCATAAAACCACTGTTTTGCTCTCCCCAGAAGGGAAAACAAAAACAGTCAGAGTCGGATTGCATCCTGAGTGACCCCCTTGATAACAAAAGTACTGCAGACTTCCAGGAATTATTCGAGATGTGCGCTGGCATCCTCATTGGCCTTGCCACAGAATGGGCTGGCCTGCACTATTGTAATGAGACCTGTCTTGATCTCGAAATTTTCAACTCCAGTGTTGATAGATGGTCTGACTGAGACATTGTCAGTGGAGGGAGCAGAGAAATCCGGAAGTGTCTTCTGGGCCATGGCGTTGGAAGTTGATGGAGCAATAATGATTGATTCGGCTGTCGAGAGTAAAATCTGAGGAGGTACAACACGGGGTCAAACTCTTCTCAAAAGTGACTCTGGATCCTAAGTGAAATTATGCGGCAGATCGAAACCAATCATACACTACCCTTTTTCACATCAAAGAGAGAAAACAAAACCAAGTTAGCCTGTTTAAATAATGAATACCAACTAAGATATTAATCAAGAACTTAGTTTATTCTTTTAACCAGTGCCTTCCCTGGCAACGGCACCAAAAATGCTTGTTAGTGTTTGTTAGCTTCATCAGTAGGATCATTAATCCCTACACTGGTGCCTGAAATGACGTGTGGTATTTCTTACTTCACAGATAAATCCGCAAGCGCACGAAATACAATTGTAGCATTTTACCCGTGAGTAATCTTGGGTGTCATACTTATATTCTGCAGGGAGGGCAGTGGTTATAGAATAAGTAAGTTCATGATCAAATCTTGGTTGAGTATTCAATTGTATAATCAGGGGTAAGATATATATATATATGTATATGTATAATGAGGTAGTGTGACACACAAGTTACTCAAGTTCAAACTCAAGCTAAGGCTTAGGCAGGGAGAAAGAAAGAAGAAAGCTACTCAGGACTTATGTACTTCTATCTGGATATACAACTTTTAATATACACTCATACACATACACATGATTATCCTCAGCTCTAGGCTCCGAGGCACTACTAGGAGAACCGCACATGAGTGGCAGAGGAGCCACTAGACAACTTGGCCACTTTATGGAACTCCTACAGCCACTACCCGAACGGGGAGCGTTACGCTGGATGGACAGGGTTGTCACCACCTGCTGCCTACCTCATCAAACCATGGGATAGAACCGTATCAGGCAACACCGGCTAGCCCAGACACCATGTCTACGCTAATGAGTGATACTCTACCATACTGGATCGACAGACATCACACTAAAGCAAACATACGAATACCGGAACCGTTGCCGTGGCACTAGATTTACTCTTCTAATCATGCAAGGCATAAGGTATGAATACAAACTAATTATAGCATACATGTATAACTGTGACACCCTAGGTGTCTGAATGTAGCAAACAAAGGGAGGAGTTGTAATGTATGTATTGAATTATGTGAAATTGAGTGAAGTGTGTGAAAATAAGGGTTTATGTGTAATTTCTCAAAAATACAAGTCCTTTTGTGCAAAAGTTTTAAATTACAAATGTAACTTTCACTTCTACTAAGGGTTAAAGTGTAAGACTATTAGTCATCATTACCTTTCAGAAACACTTGCTTTTAGGTCCAAAACCTAATGAAATTTTCCTTCAATAGGACAAAAACTTGATAATTTTGATTTTAGCTCAAGAGTTCAAAAATAAAACCTTATCCTTTGAGTTTTTGAATTTAACCCTTAAAGCAAAGTTGTAGATCTTTTTAAACTCTACACTTTTGCTTTTGGGCATATTTTATTTTGGGCTATGGTGTGAAAGAAAATATTACTTTACAGTACACCCCTTGTTCTTTTGGAATGTTACGGAGAGCTCCTCATCGTCTTCCTCTCTCTCCCCTCCCTCTTTGTTTCTCTGCTGCTCTGCTCCACCGACCGCCACCCCTCGCCGACAAGCTCCTGCACTGACAGCTGCCCCTCGCCGCTCTAAATCCACCACCTGGCCCTCCAACTCACCAGCTTGCCGTTCGCCCGACCCCTGCTGGCTTCTTTCCGCCCCACCACGTCGTGCCGCCGCCGCCTGAAGTCACCACGTCATGCCGCCGGTTGCCAGCAGCTGCTCCGGCTCGTCCGTGCCCCTTCTTAGCCCCGCCGCATGTCCAGGAGTCCGTTTCGACTTCTTTTATCCGTTCATGCGCCCGCATTTCGCTTCCCTGGTTTCTCCTCCGCTCAGCACTCCGCCAGACCACCGCCGTGCTCTCTGTTCGCCGTCGTCAGCCGCCTCCGCCGCCCCGCACCCACAATCTCATGCTCCACCGGCATCACTACACTCCATTGAAGCTTCATAGCCAGTTCTTCTCCATTCCCTCATGCTCGCGCCACTAGAACGCTGCACTGGTCATTCTGTCCAACGTCACCGATCGACTTCATCGTCATCCCTCAACTCCGCCCCCACTTGGACCTCATCGAGCTCACCACCAGCACTACAACTACTCGAAGAAGCTTCCTAGCCACTTCTTCGCCACCTTCCTGCACCCCGGCCACCGGAACGCCGCCGCCGTTGAACTCCACTACCACCGCCGTGAACTTCCTTGCCGTCACTCCGCGCCGCCATGGACAGTTCGCCCCACCTCTTCTAATGCAATTAGTTTGGTTGCTTAGAGTAACTAAACATATCATTTAATGCAACTAGATAATTTAGTTTGTACTCGATTAATGAATGCCTAGTAGGAGAGTAGATGATAGGTTTGCTAAATAGAATGTTTGTTTATTGGATTGCAACTTTATCATGAAATGAAATGAAAGTGTATGCATTCCTTAAATTATAATATTTGCATATCATGTAGACTCGACTACTCTCGCTGACGTGGATTAACAGCTAATTCCGGAACCAGAAGAAGGGATTTCTAAAGACCCCGGGAACATCACCGGAGAGTTAACTGAAGCCTCAAATCCCGGTTCGGAAAGTTTTAGTATTGACATCTCTAACCCCAGCCCCACCAACGAAGGCAAGCCCCGGACATAAACCCTATTTTCATACACTGCAATTTAAATATTAAATTATTGTACTAGTGCATTTAAGTTCTTAGGAGTTGTATGGAAACCCTAGTTGCACATTCCAAGAATCCTATGTACTGTATATTAGAACTTGAGTCCGAATAGCTGCTTTGCTAATAAGACCGGTAGAAGTTGAGTGATTGCCTGTCACTCGCGAGCTTTATAGGAGTTGCAATGTTTATATTCCTGTAATCACTATAAGGATAATGGACGGGGTTGTGATTATGAATCATGACATTGGTAGAGACCCCGTCTGTGTTGATAAAAGTTGATAAGGTCGCAGTGTGTGGTAGCGGTGGTTAAGCGTTTGAAAGTACTAGCCACATGCCGTGAATTATGAGTAAGCGGTAAGCCTAGTAACCGATCGGCCCGAGGAGTGGACATACCCCCCACCACTCATAATTTGGTTTTTCGCACACGCACAGACGTGCGGGAGTACGTTCCGCTCAGCGGACAGGAGTACGGTCATGTAGTTGCGCTACAGGCGTACGTCCTGCACATTTGATGTGTGTATGGTCCTGCAGTTGCTTGTGGTGGCACTGATCCACGAGTCGGAATGAAAGGCAAATGGTTGCTTCGGAACAATTGTTGGATGTTCCTAGCATGTGACTTAGGTTTACCCTTGCAAGGTTTGAAAATTCGATTCTGAATCATCCGTTTCTCGTGAAGATTGAGACTGCTTGATCCCTTTGCCACATAGAGTAATAAGAGCAACCTTATGGTTATCAAAGATGATGTTTGTTTAAAAGGTTCTACCGTGCTTGATTAGTTATAGTTGCTTACCTAGAATGGATAATCAACTAGAATCTGAAAGCTAAAATTTGAAAATTAAGGATCTACTCTTTGGTGCTTTTCAGCAAAAGACAAACCCAAAACTTTTCACAAAGCCTTCATAGTCTAGTTACGTGGCTATGTATACCATGAAACGGGTAAGCCTTGCTGAGTATTAGAATACTCAGCCTTGCAAATTTAACTGTTTTTCATGTAATCCTCCTGAGAACTCTGCTCTGCCTGTACCCTGGCCCTATGCCTTCCCAATGGTTGGTCCGTGGAATGGGATCCGTCCCCAGCCAACACAGGTTCCTCCGAGTGATGTTGGGCTTGGGCTTAGCTCGATATCCGTTCCGCGACGTCTAATAGTGTCGTATTTTACTTTCCGCTGCCGATACTCACTCTTTAAATGGTTTTGTATAAATTCTTACTAGTTAGGTCTTACTACTATTTATATGTGAAACTAATATAATATTATACCTGTGATGTAAAATTGCCGGTGTTTATATCTCTGGACTCAAATTCGTGCGAGGTACCTTGTTTGATCCTGAGTTAGGTGGTTTTATCGGGACTTTACCTGATAGACCATGGGGTTACACTGTTTGAGGTGCGGTTGAGTCCTTGCCACCTTTCGAGAAAGGATCGGCGCACTTGAGCCAGTGTAATTTAGGTTGTTTCTGCCACAATAACACTGCAGTATATAAACTATGCAAGTATATAAATCTAGAGGATAACTCTATTAAAGACATCCAAGAATTACAAAGGAGAGGGAGAGATAAACCCATACCGAACACTCCTAGGCAACCTTGGGAACCCGAAGAGAGCTATTTCAGCCTAAACTCCACTAACCTATGGACTAAGCTAGATAGGAACTTGAGAGACAACAACTTGAGGTGTGTCCTAATTCTACCCCCCTCCATATTTATAGGTATGGCACAAGGGTCTCTCAGCTGGCAGTTGAGGGGAGTCACTTGAAACCACCATTGGGAGCCAATGAGGAAGCTCCACGTGCAACAGGTAAGTCGATGGAGCTGGCTTGGGTTCGGCCAAACCACCTGGTTCGGCCAAGCCAGGCTGAGCTCCCACCAACCTCAGCCTTGGTAGGGTGGCTGCTAGGTGGGCCCTGATGACTCTTGAGCATGACTTGGCACTATCCTAAGTTGGTTTTATGTCACACCCGATTTATAAGAACATAAATCGAGCAATCATATATGCGCCAGGATCAAGTCACGCATATATACAACAGAATCATCAAGATATCACCACACGTATCTCGAAATAAAAGCGTATAAATTACAAATGAATATCTTTATTACAACTGAATCAAGAATCAGTTCAAGAAATGCGGAAGCGTAAAATAAATACATGAAGAATAGGGCGCCACAGGGACATCGGCTGGGAGACAACGCCTAGAAATCGTCGAGTCCGCTGATGTAGTTCTCCACATCGCCTGGTACTGAGCAGCAGTCGAAGATATCCCAAGAGAACAGAAGAGTAGAGAAGGCAAGTGTGAATACACAACTTGTACTCAACAAGTATAACAGAAACTATGAGACTCTACAGTTAGCTGACTCAACTGCATTAGCTTTTAATCTTGGCAAATTTTATTAAAGCTATTTACTACAAGTGGATGAATTATCATAACCCAAGTTACATAATAATTAATCAAAATTAACCAGGAGACTACTGAAAACCAAGCCACTCCACCAGACGTACAACCCACTAATCAGACGGAGGATCTGGACCGCTCATGACCCTGAGCACGGCTAGTATACCAGTTTTACACTCTCGAGAGGTTGCACAACTTTACCCACAAGTCGTGAGCTACGCTAGTTGTTCATCACACTTCCTTAGGTGAGATGACTAGCAAGCGCACTACGAGACCGTTACAAAGGATCACGTTAGTAAGGCGTAACCGCTAAGGTTTCTGGATCAGCAATGATGGGGCCCACTTCACGGGGGTACAAGACACACAGCACAGACCAAGCCGGAGGAGCAGGGACCATTGAAGCTTACCACCCCTCTTGCCCCGCAGGTAAGTTACTCCCAAACCAAAATGACCTAATTAGTAAGTCAAGACCGTCCCTTTCCAGTCTTGTGGCTGCACGGTTGTCCCAGGTTGTCGCTCTATGAACCGGTCCTTACGGAGAGTGGCCAACCAAGCACTAAGCACCGTGCTGGCCCCCTAAACCAAGTTTCTATAAAAACATCTTTTAACGAGACGTGAGCCGCTCAAGCACATAGCACAGAGGCCCACTCTCAGAATTAAGTTGCATATAACCATTAACCAAATTAATTAAAAAGGACCGAGATGGGTGAGAGCGCAGCACCTAGCACAACTGACCAAAATGCAACCCAAGGTATTTTTATAAAGCATAAAAGTGGCTAGGAAATCCTTATAGGCATACAGTATTAAAATGCAGTATGAAATTGTATTTAAAAGTGATAGAATGTTCATGTTATACTTGCCTTCCTCAAAGTTCTCCTGCTGCTGCTTTGAAGAAAGTGGCTCCTGATATTCCTCCGATGGCTCAACGTCGATCGTAACATCCAAAACATGGTCCACACAGGCACACACATGCAAACAATAGCAAAATATAAGAAACAGTACAATAATACAATAAAACAGCACATAAAACTAAGTTAAAACTATTCTACACGTTACAACGATCGCGTGAGCGTGAAAACCACCTAAAACGGAGCTAAGACGCGAAAACTAGGGTTAAAACAAGGTCCAGGGGCTTTTCTGCGAGAAATCAGAGCTTCCAGGGGGGTTCTGGGCAAAACCAGGGACCTAAACATAATTAAAGGTTAGACGCAGGGTCTAAAACGCAAAACTACTGGGGCTGGACTGCGGGTTCGATTTCCAAAGAGCTCAGGGGCCTAAACAATAAAAATAGGGCCTAATTGTAATTACTTTTGAACTAAAGGTGGACTGCGGGTTGTTTTTGGGAAAACTCAAGGGCTCTTTAACAAAATAGCCAGGCCGAACCGGTATCTTCTAATCAGGATCGTTGGATCAAGATCTGGCGGTCCGAGACATTTGGGAACGCGGGCGGCGGCGATTTCTCACCGGAGACCGCTTCCGCGGTGTTGCCTCGCCGGCGTGTGGCGTTCCAGCCTCGGGATCGACCTAGGGTGCACGACAGCTAGTGCAAAAGGAAGACGGGACCGAGCTGTTGCTCACTTAGGCTCGAATGGGCCGGAGAAGCGGCGCAGGATGGCTGGAGTCGATGACGAGCGGCAACGCATGAATGGCGTTGGGAAAGAAGCTTGCAGAGGGGCGGCTCAAAGCTTCTGGCTCCACGGTCCTGCTCAGGGAGGTCCTGCGAAGCTGGTGGAGAGGTCAGCACGGCCTGAGGTGCACTGGTGGCAAGCAATTGCTCAGAGGCGGGGCTCACCGGCTGCGATGGTTCGGGGCCAAATCCGGCGAGCGCAAGGGCGGAGGATGCGAACAGGGGCTTTGGGTCGACCCTGTACTTGGGGCGGAGCTCCTGCAGTGGTCTCGGGCGGCGGGGATGCAGTGGAACGACCGGCCCACGGCGGAGCCGAAGCTCGGTGCCGCGGAGCGGATCGTGGCGGCGGCACTAGGGTTCGCGGGCAGGCGCTACGGTGGGTTAGGGTCCAGAGGCGTGCGCGGGGCCAATTAAGGGCCGGAGCAGGATCTGGCGTGCGTGCCCTGGCTGGTGCGGAAATCACGGCGGTGACCTTGGCGTGCGGAGGAGGTGGATTGCGCACAACGGCCTCGCGCGATATTGGCTCGGGTGGTGGGACTTCTAGAGAGAAGGGGAAGGCTCGAGCGCTGGCCTGGGTGCGGGCTCCGGCCAAGTGCGGCGCGGTGGAGCGGTCCCAGGTGCAGAGGCGCGGCCGGGCGGAGCGGTCAGCTGAGCAGAGAGCAGCGTAAGGAGGAAGGGGAAAGAGCTGATGGGCGGGCCCGGGGCGTCAGCGGGCGAGGTGGAGTGGAGAGTGAGCGAGCTGGGCCTCAGCACAGGTGGGCCGAGCTGGCGTGCGCGAGGGGGAGAAAAAGAAGAGAGTGGGCCGCAGGGAGAGGGGGCCGGGTGAGCGGGAAAGGAAGAGAGAGGGGGAGTGGGCCTGCGCGGGGAAAAGGGGCCGACCCAAGGGGGAGAGGGGAGGCAGGTCGGGCTGGGCTGGCTGACTGCCTTCTCCAAATTCCCTTTCCTTTTTCTTTTCTACTCCTTTTGAAACTCAAATCTATTTGAATTCAAATGAATTTTTGAATTCAACCCTGTGCGCTCATTCCAATAAAACATATGCACTAGCATGAATGCACAATCATGTTGTTCCTAAAATAAATTTTATTTCTTTGTATAACTTAATTAGTTTAAATGCAAACTAAGCACAATAAATCTTTAGAAAATTAATGGAGCCAATGTAAATCCATTATAAATCTTGGAAATTTACATTAGGGTGTTCCATTGTATGCTCTGGTGGGCCTTTTGATCCATGTGAGGCTGAACGGTGCGTTCTGATTGGTCGATAGCTTTTGCCTTGGATTCAATGGTGTGTTTTCCCTCCATTTCTGCTCAAATCCTTGCATAGCACTATTTTCCAAGGGACATGTGAAAATGACATTAGTCTAAATAAATATGCATGCAAGAAATGCTAGTTCTCCCAATTGTTTGATCAAATCGACGGTCGAAATTGAGCCGTAATGAGCGTCAACAGAAGCCTTCTTAGTTATGGAACCCCATTTTCAACCTCTTCTGCTATCTCTTTCATCTCAAGCTGCACCCTAGTGAGAATAACATTGCTGAGTTTGGTGGAGCTAGCCTCCAGCTGGGGCAAGCTATGGAGCAAAAATACATCCCGCACTTCCAGATGAGGCAAGGTATGGAGAAAAAATACATCCTGCAGTTCTTGACTAGTTTGTCCGGATGGAAGGAGCGCTGGTTTTATGTCGGGAACCACAAACCCGCACTTCCAGAGATGATTGCTAGGAGTCCCAAGATTACCTATGAGTGGACAATGAGCCCCCGGGATATGAGTCAGATCAATGATCTGCGCAAGGGAATCATGAAACTCAGAAAAGAGGGAGTCACTGGAGCCTTAGTAGTGTACTTGTGGATAGGCTGGCACATCCAATCACTGCAAAAGCGCACTCATTTGGCTTCGAGTACCTCGGACTCTTAGATCCATCACTATGTACTGCAGAATGCATTCACCAAGATGAAGCTGTGATGCGGGTGAGCTAAGTACTTCTAAATGTCGATATTGTGCCACATTTGCCTACGCTATTCAGTGTGAAGGAGCCTCCAAAACAGGTAGCGGTAAGTAGTCATTTGCTTCTATCGAGTACTTATTATCGTTTTGAATCTGAATTGTATTCACAGAGCTTGAAATTTTGTCACAGGATGATGTGAATGTTTATAGAATATGTCACCCATGCCAGACATCGACCGTCTGAGCCATACCCTGCCGTCAGTGCATCAGCCACCCAAGATCTCTCGACCTCCTTGTGATCCAATGAGTGGGGAGGAGGAGAAAGGAACTGATGATGATCGCACCTTGGTAGACGTGATAAGGAGCAAGAAGACAAGTGCCTCCCCGGAAGGAGCAATCTCTCCTAGTGGTAATTCACTTCCCGAGTCACCCGAAGAAACCCCGTGTTGCAGCTCAGAAAGCGTAGGGCTGGCACCTCTCCAAGGGTAAGAGCCTTCCTTGGATTCATGAGTACTTTCATTTGTTGTCCTTCGTTGATTCTTGTTGATTTCTCCCCTTTTTTCTCGAATATTCTATGAGAACCCGCTGAGCCCAAGTCGCACAAAGCAAAGGATCGGAGAGGTTGTCAGGGATGATACTACAATAGGGCAGGGTGTGCCTGCTTTTACAGTGGACCCATCATCAGTCTCAGATGTGGCTGCGTCGGGGCGGATACCACCCTCGACTGGCCTAGGGTTATCAACTGGTACGTCAAGTACTGGGCTAGGGCAAACGCCACCCTCGCCTGATAAATCAATGCCCTTGAGTACTTTGTTCATTGCTTCGGCACCTAAAGTGCTTAGGGTGAAGAAGATATCTATGAAGAAGTCTATGTTGTAAGTATCCGAGTGCTTTTCGCCTGTGTTGTGTAGGTTCATGGTTTGTAACTAACAAGTCATGTTGCCACTGCGTGTATGTAGGCCTTCTTCCGCTCTAGGCTTGGAGCATCCTGATGATGTCGCAGCCGTTCTAGCCCCCGAGTAGGAAAAAATCAGATGCTGCAGTGTTGGAGATGACAATGGCAATTTCCAGTCGTACTGATTCGCCGTCGCCGCGTGCGGGGTCTCCTGCGCCATTACCACTGAAGCTGAGGAGGAAGTGATAGGCGCAGGGCAAGATTCTATGGAAGGTCCTAGGGTGGTGGATCCAGCCCCCGAGATTCCATCAGGTCAGCCAATTGTGCCTCCCCCTCACGTGAGTACCATCTTACCCATAGCATGTATGATTCTTGTGGGTGAAGTGGTAGGTACCCAGCAGTAGCAGCCAACTTGTGAAAATCAGGATGCTGTGGGTACTTCCTCAGGTGGAATACTAGTTTCACCCTCAGGGTGGCAGCATGCTGTTCCCATAGAGCTGATTGATGATCCAATGCTGACCTTAGAGATCATGAAGTAATTTCAAGATTCCTTCAAAGATTTGTACAAAGTTTCCACGGTAAGTGTTTTGCACTATTGACATCTACCTTGTCGACTGGTTTGATTGCTTTTCTAAACTTTTTCTTGTTGAGCAGACACTGGCCAACCAATCCTAGCTCAAGTCAGACAAGCTGACAGCCATTGAAGATGGTCTTT
The DNA here is from genome assembly GCF_002211085.1 of Panicum hallii. Classification (NCBI taxonomy): domain Eukaryota; kingdom Viridiplantae; phylum Streptophyta; class Magnoliopsida; order Poales; family Poaceae; genus Panicum; species Panicum hallii. The sequence goes on from NC_038044.1 coordinate 55,537,738, forward strand.
CATAGTTGCAAGCCAAAGACCGCTAGATTGAGGCGCAGATTTAGAAGAATGTTGAGATAAGGTATGAGTTGGATACTCTGAAGCTGGAGCACACTAGGGAAGTCTAGCTCTTGAAGGAGATTGAAAATCTCACCAGCAAAAACAAGTCGCTGGCCAAAACTCACCGAGGTAATGCTCTTTATACTGCTTTGTCTCATTTGAAATATCCATCTAGGGTCATCCGAAGTTGTACGCATATTTCTTCTTATTGTTTGCCCACAGAACTCAATAATAGATGTGAAGAATCTTCTGTACTGTCATTCAGATGACATGGAGCTTCTGGCGAAACAACTGGAAGATGCTAACATGCAACTTGTAGAGTGCATGGAGCAAATCAGGGACATGGCCGCCGAGGAGCTGAAAGATAAAGAGCTAGAAGAGCTTAAGGGTGGTTCACAAGTAGTCATTGACATGGTGGATCCTCCATAGGAAGGAGTAGTTAACAGCAAGACTCTGTTGGAGCGCCTTCATGAGGTGTCAGACTTGGGCCCATAGGACTGTGCACATGGTGTACATCTTACAGGAAAAGGGATGGGACATGGCCCACGCCCTACATCAGTTGTAACTACTCGTATTGTACTAGAACTACTCGAGCATTAGTAGAACTAGTCAGAATATAAGGGAACAGTACTCGGGTAGGACTCCTGAGCTTGTATCTGGCTAGGATTTCCATGTAATCCTGTCCCCCCAGACTATATAAGGGCGGGCAGGGACCCTCCTCGAACAGGACCATGAGGGACAACTCGTGCCTCATGTAGAGATCACCCTGATCAACACCTAAGGCAATACAAACCACACACAGTACATAGGGTATTACGCTCTTGGCGGCCTGAACCTATCTAAACTTTGTGTTCCTTGCACCTTCGAGTTCCTGATCTCGCGACACCTTACCTACAAACTCACCAACTCCGGGGTATCCCTCAGTGGGCGTTGTGATAAAACACCGACAGCTGGCATGTTAGGTAGGTGTGTTCATCGAGCATCCACCGGCGAACTCGATCATTCTTTCTGCTTAACCAGCACCATACTCGATGAGGGCACAACTTTCATCTTCGGCTCCTGGATCTGCATCGCCGATAGCTCGGGTGGCTTCAATGGCCACCTAGGCAACTCTAGGAAGCTGGAGGCCTCTACCCCAACTCGATGCAGCGACCTTGACAAGTTTGTCGACAGCCTCAATGAGTTGCTGCAACCCGATCACGCCGGGGAGATCGAGACAACGTCCATTTTTTATGCGACTTCAACTTGCACTGCACTAGGACTACTCAGATCGGATTCAAACTGATCTGAGGAGGCTACACAATCCAAGTCCCTCTCCGACTTGGAGGAGGACTTGGATCATCTTCTCAAGTTTGGAGACAAGGGAGCCACCGCCTGTTTGGGGCCCCCGTTTTCGACAACTACTTGGACTCCAACGAAAAGTACTTGTTGACTAGTACTACACCTTCAAGTCAGAGCTCAGGAGGACTCGAGGACGAGGGAGCCACCGCTTGTCGGGAGGCCCCTGTTCACCACAACCACTCGCAACCTGATGACCACCCCAAACCCTTTTCGGGTATTCACCTGGGTTTGACCATAACACCTACGCCGCAAGGCCGGTTCATGTACTAGAAGGGCTTAGACCCCTCTGAACAACTTGAACACGACTCCCACCTTTTGGCCTTCATGCAGAAACTACCTTTTTAGGAAGACAAAGTTATCACAGATTGCATTACTCTGGCAGAATCCACCCTTCAGCGTATCAACCCCAAGGAGCTGGAAGATTTCAACTACCCCGCTCAACTTCAGCTCATGTCACAACATTGACGCTCCAGGTTTGTCAAATCAAGTCCACCACAATCCATTACCACACCCGACGAACTCCCTTTCCAAGAAAGCAGACCCCTCCCTCCTTCCGACAACGAAGACGAGGGCCTGGTGGCGCGGAGTGCCAAACGCTTCGTGCCCAATCGAGAAGTGTTCATGATTCATGCCAGCAAGGACTGTGAAGGCATAGAGCAGGTCCAGCTAGATGACTACAACGACTACCTCCTTGATCCGCTCGATGAAGACGTGGATGTAACAATGGGTATTGAATTCCTAGACAAAACGAGATAGAAGATGCAGATGACATCTAAAAGGAACATCGTAAACTCATCAATGCGAAGCTTGCTAAATGCAGGCACCGCACAATCGAGACGAACCAGCGGGGGGGAGGCAACCTCTACGACTCCTCTACAGGTGACCTCCGCACCATCATCAATGCCGGTTGGGATGCCCGCAATGTCACCATCGCCAGGCAATAGGAGCGCGATGAGGTGGAGGCCTATAGCCCCACCAACTGTCATATCCCTCTCAACTACCTGGAGACAACTTGGAAGTGCAAGCAAGAAGCTAGGGAACAATCCACCCATAGAAAGAAGACTCTCAGTTCAAAAGGATCGATTCGAGGAATCCCGCCACGGACGATGCCCGTGGCACCCGAAGAGCAAGCATTCCGCATTTAAATGTCAAACTCTCTGGAGGGCTCTGGGAGCTCTGCCATTCAACAAAGACTATGAAGAAAGGGGATGGGACTTCCCGAATAATGATTTATTCATAAATTAAGTACGCAATTCAAGGAGGTTTTCTGAGGGTCTTTTAGGTGTTTCGTTTGTTTAAACCATTGTTTTGGGACTATATCTCGAAACAAGGGGTTCCATAAACCTAAAAGCACCCTTTTTACCACTTAATCAGGGTCACCATTTATGTTTATTATTCAGGTTAATCATGACTTCCTCGCTATAGTACTTGGAGACGTGCCCAATGAACGTCTAGCCTAATTAGTGCAAACTTTTCCAGCCAATCTCCTATCACCTATTCCTCATGTCACGAGCCTTTTTTACCAACGCTCGGGGGCTAAGGATAGGGTAGTGGGGATGGGCTCGGGAAAGAAGAAAATGATTCAATTTCTTCAAGGCTAAGCTCAGGGAACCTTGTCACAGCCGAGCCATGTGACTGCCGAAAGTGGTCTCCTCGTTTTGCAATGACTAGTGGAACCCGTTAATTAGCCAAATAAAGCACCTATGTGATTATCTATCAAATACTTCCAGTAACACTCAGATTACTAGTTCCCGACTAGTTTTCTATGTTACTGAATGGGCCTTGCTCCCAAACTTCCAGTAACACTCTGTTTACTAGTTTTCAACTAGTGTTACACGTAGTTTACTGAAGGAGCCTTGCTCCCATATGACCTCGCCAACGGTCTTGGCAGAAATCAATTGTCCAACCAGAAGCAGCTTGAAGCACCAGTACCACCCGCCATGGATGTCAACCATGCAATCGACAACTTGATCGACAACCTGGAACCCCTCGAACCGAGTTTGCCTCGGTCTGAGGTCCTGTACGACATGTCCTTCCGTGAGTCGGAGGAGGATTTGGATCATCTACCACAAGTTGGAGGAGGAGTAGCCACCGTCCATCGAAGGGCTCCCATCCCCGTTGACTACTCGGACTTCATCAATGATGCATCGCCCTTATCAAGCGGCCACCAGGGCTTGAAGGCTCCTTCAACTTGGTCGGGCGGGCTCGGGCATCGGAAGGGCACGAAGTCCTCCAAGCTACCTGACCTCAGCCACCTTTTTGCACCTTCAATTTGGTCGAACGGGCTCGGGCATCGGAAGGGCACGGAGTCCTCCAAGCTACTGGACTTCAGCCCACCTTTCTGCACCCTCAACTTGGTCGGGCGGGCTCGGGCATCGGAAGGGCACGGAGTCCTCCAAGCTACTAGACCTCAACCCACCTTTGTGCGCCTTCAATTTGGTCGGGCGAGCTCGGGCATCGGAAGGGCACCAAGTCCTCAAAGCTACCCGACCTCAGCCTACCTTTCTTTGGATCCTTTATTCCAAACCTTGGGAATTTGGATTCAAGGCTTGGGGGCTGCTGGACACATGTCACCAGCGACCTATTTTTCAAATCTTTTGGAAGATAAGGACAGAAGACTAAAGACTGGGCCTGTTTGGTATCCTACCTAAGGCGCCACAACTTGCCTAACCTTAGTCGTCCAAATTGAAGAACTAACCTTAGGCAGAAAAGTTAGGCAAACTGTGGCACCTTAGGCAGGATACCAAACAGGCCTTAAATTGACCCTCAGTCTGATTCTATGAGTCAACCTAAGGCTCGGGGGCTACTCCATATAGAGTGCGAGTTCAATCGCACCCCATATAAAAGAAGACTTGACAACTACTCCGGGCATGAGCACCTCACAGTCTCGATGCAGCCAAGTAAGTACTCGGAAGACACCTTCAAGATGGAGTTCGGAAGAACTCGAAGACACCTTTACAAGTACTCGGAAGCCTGCAGTACTCGACTACGAATAGCTTGGGGGCTTGTCAGATTTGGGCCCATGGGATTGTGCACATGGTGTACATCTTACAGGATAAGGGGTGGGATATGGCCCACGCCCTACATCAATTGTAACTACTCGTATTGTAATAGAACTACTTGAGCAGTAGTAGAACTAGTCGGAATAGAAGGAAACTACCCCAGTAGTACTCGGGTAGGACTCCTGAGCTTGTATCTGGCTAGGATTTCCATGTAACCCTATCCTCCCAGACAATATAAGGGCGTGCAGTGACCCTCCTCGAACAGGACCATGAGGGACAACTCATGCCTCATACAGAGATCACCCCGATCAACACCTAAGACAATACAAACCACACACAAGACATAGGGTATTACGCTCGGTGGCTCGAACCTGGCTAAACTTTATATTCCTTGTACCTTCGAGTTCCTGATCTCGGCGACACCCTACCTACAAACTCACCACGTCAGGGGTATCCCTCAGTGGGTTTGGTGGTAAAACACCGACATGAGGTCCCATAGACGATTACTGGCTACGTCTCGGAGACCACCAGAACTTATGTGGTGCACATCCTTGGGCTTGTAAAGTCCTTTTGGCCAAAAGCCAACTTGAGTCCATAGGCTGATGGTATGGCTGATGACTTCTCTGAGGAAAAGTTCTCAGAGTACATCGAAGAAGTGAAGCCGGTGGCTCAAAAAATAGTTGATTGTCTGGAGCAGGAGTAGGACACGGTATCCCTATTGTGAACAACCTGACCGATTGCGTATGTATGTGAACATGTCTATTTTGTTTTAATGCCTGTTGACATGCTCAGAGTACTGCCTCGTTGAGTAGTACTGGCAATCGTAGGACTTATATAGGATGCTCGAGATGCCCCTGTACAGCTACCCAAAGTGCAGCGCTTCTAGAGGTAGTCGATGGCTTAGCGTTCGATACTTGGCCACGCAGAGAGATTAAAGCGAATCGGGATGTACGCCGTGTGATACTCTGGAATGCTTTAGTGATATAGGCATGAGGACCTCTTCAACTTTCTTGTGGTGACTTGTGCTGTTGGTTCTGGTGAACCATGTAGGCTAATGCACGGAGTAGTCAGAACGTTTGCAAGTAATCTTTGCGATTTGGTCTGGGAGGCCAGTGTGAAGTAGTTGTATAGATAGGAATCATGGTGTTTAACCTCTAATTACTCCTAGTGACTTAGCGTAGTTAGCACATTGTAGTACTCGTGGCCAGAGCCCCCGAGTTCTACAATCTAGCTTGGAGACAAAATTAGTCGTTTGGGAACCAAATCAACTCTTTATTGATAAAAATGCTGCGCTGCAGCTGACAACTTTGAGTACAAGTTATCTAAGGGTAGAAACAGTGTAGGTGCTCGATATTCTAGGAGTTCGGAACCTCCTGACCATCAGGGTATTGTAGCTTATACGACCCTGGTCTTGTAACCTTGGAGACAATGAAGTGCCCTTCCCATCACGAGTTGAGCTTGTGCAGCCCAGTCTCATCTTCGATGTGATGGAGGACCAGGTTACTGATGTGAACTTGGGTTCCCAATCTTCCTAATGGTTCTGTTAACTCTCCATTTGGTGGAGTCGCGAGACAACTCAATCCGGCTTCTGAACAACACGTACCAAACCTAGCAATTGCAGCACCATGTCTCCTTAGGTTATCAACCGGTGTTGCACGGCCGACCTCGCAAAGAAGGCTAATCCTTGCTTGTGAATCGAAGAACTGTTATCGCCATAATTTGGATGGGCCAGAAGGTGGGCCGCGAGCAAGATGGGCTCAAATGAAAATTGTAGTGGGCTTGCGATAGGCTCCTGCGCGGGCGGTTTAAGGCCAGATTGGCCATTTATCTAGTTTAACTTAGTTTAGATATAGATAGTCAGGATTCGTGTCGTAGTCGATCAGGATTGGTTAGGAGAGGCAAGTCTCCAGACTATAAATATGTACTCTAGACTACGAATGAAAAACAAATAGAAGCATTCGCAAACAACTCTCGGCACATCACCACCCCTATTTTAGGGTTTCTCTTGGGTAAGTGCCATGTAGCCCCGATCACGCTTCGCACATGATCGGGGCAGCATCATTCCTACCTATTTATCATGACCGTGGGAAGCAAGATTGTCCCCACCTCTTTCTTCATCGTCAACAGCAAGAGTACTTACACTGTCCTACTTGGGAGGGATTGAATTCACGCCAACTGCTGCATTCCTTCCATGATGCACCAATATCTGATTCAGTGGGATGGAGACGAAGTAGAGGTGGTTCATGCGGATGATTCGATTGAGATTTCACATGCCACCATGAGCATTTGGGATGCAGAAGATCAAGAGCCAATTTTAGGAATCAGTTTGGAAGGCTGTGATCGCGTGGAAGCTACAGAAAATGGGGTGAGGCTGGTCTTATCCACTGGCCTTACAGAGTAGACGAAACATCAAGGGCGAGCTATTCTAACGCACTTGGCAAGGCCGATCCCTGCGATCGGCCCTAAAAAATAAAATGTAAACTCCTGATGACAAGTGTATTGCATAATTGTGGCAATTACAAGGAGGCTCGCTCTAGCAGCCGGTCATACATCAATTGTAAAGTTTCAACGATTAATGAAGATTATAAGGCAGCCGATCTTAACGATCGGCCGAAAATCTTTTCGTCGCATTCTTTGTCCATTTGTAGCATTGACTCGACGGATGATAGAAAGTTAGGATACAGGTTTATATTGGCTGACGAGCTCAAAGAGGTTGACATTGGTCCTGGGGATAAGCCACGACCAACATTCATCAGCAAAAAGTTAAGCCCGTGTCTACGAGAGCTGATGATAGTTTTGCTGAAGGAGTACGCAGATTGCTTCGCCTGGGATTACATAGAGATGCCTGGGTTGGATAGGAGCATCATCGAGCATCAGCTCCCTCTCAAGAAGGGATTTCGGCCGTTTCAGCAGCGAGCACGACAAATGAAGGCTGAGGTTCTAGAAGAAGTCAAGAAAGAGGTGGAGAAAATGCTAGAAGCAGGATTCATCAGGCCGTGCAGGTATGCAGAGTGGATTTCTAGTGTTGTACCTGTGCAAAAGAAGGATGGCTGATGGCGAGTCTGCGTGGACTTCAGAGAGCTCAACACAGCTACACCAAAGGACGAATACCTGATGCCTGTCGTGGAGACATTGATCAACACGGTTGCTAGTCACAAGATTTTGAGTTTCATGGACGGCAACGCCGGCTATAAGCAAATTTTCATGGCTCTAGAGGATATACATAAGACCGCATTCAGAGTACCCGGGGTAGTAGGATTGTTCGAGTATGTGGTCATGACCTTCGGCTGGAAGAATGCCTGCGCCACATATCAACATGCCATGAATTACATCTTTTACGATCTGATTGGCAAGTTGGTGGAGATATACATTGATGACATCGTGGTTAAATCTGCATCAGTTGAGGGACACTTAGGAGATGTACGGCAAGTTCTAGAACGAACCAGAAGGTTCGGGCTTAAGATGAATCCGAAGAAGTGCGCTTTCGGCGTATCGGCCGGTCAGTTCCTAGGTTTCTTGGTTCATGAAAGAGGAATTGAGATCGGCCTAAAGAGTTAGGAAGCTGTAAACACAATGGTGCCACCTACTACAAAGAAGGAGCTCTAGCAGCTCATTGGCAAGATCAACTTTGTCAGAATGTTTATTTCCAATCTCTCAGGGCGGATTGAGCCTTGGAGTTGGTGAAGATTAAAGCCAATGATGAGTTTCGCTGGAGGGCAGAGCAACAACGGGCATTTGAAGAGATCAAAGAATATTTGTCAAAACCACCCATGTTAGTTCCACTCTAGTAGGATAAGCCATTCTACATTTATTTATCCGTAGGCGACACCTCCATCGCTTCGGTGGTGATACAAGTACATGACGGCAAGGAGAGGGTTGTGTTCTACCTCAGCAGAAGGATGCTAGATGTAGAGACCAGGTACCCTGAGATTGAAAAGTTATGCCTTTGTTTGTTCTTTACCTGTACAAAGCTTCGTCATATCTTGTTATCTGCCGAAACGATTGTCATCTGCAAATCGGACGTAATCAAGCACATGCTATCGGCTCCTATGTTGAAAGACCAACTCGGAAAGTGGATGTTTGCACTGTTAGAGTTCGATATCTGGTACCAACCCGCAAAGGCAGTCAAAGTGTGTAACACCCTAATGTAAAATTCTGAGATTTATAATGAATTTAATTTGGCTGCAGTAATTTTCTAAGGATTTATTTTGCCTAGCTTGCATTTAATTTAATAAAATTACACAAAGAATTAAAACTTATTTCAGGTTCAACATGTTTGTGCATTCATTCTAGTGCATAAGTTTTATTCGATTGTGTGGTTAGAGTTGGATTTAAATTTATTTGAATTCAATAGGTTTGAGTTTGAGTTAGAAAAGAGAAAAGAGAAAGAAAGTAGGAAGGCCAACCCAGCTTCTAGCCCAGCCCGGCCTGCTCTTCTCTTTCCCCCTCAGCCCAGCTAGCCAGCCTGTTCTTCCCTCCACCCCGCGATCGGCCCAGCTCGCGCAGCCCAGCTGCCCGCGCCCTTCCTCAGCCGCGCCCCGTTTCCCTCTCACTCTCTGACCGCACGAGCCACGCTGCCATGGGATTTGGTCGCCGGCGTTACAGCGCCGCTGCCCCGCGCGCCCAACCGACCCGAGCCGTCCGATCCGAAGCCCACGGTCGAGATTAGATCCAGCGTACCCCTTCAACCTGAGCCGTTAGATCCAGATCCAACAGCCCAGATTAGAAAGTACCCCTTCGGCAGGGCCGCTTTGCTAAAGAGCCCCTGAGTTTCCTTGAAATCAACCCGCAGTTCCAGTTAAGCCACTGTTTTTGCACCGAAGCCCCTGAGCTTTCTAGATTTTGGGTCCACCGTCCAGCCCTATAGTTTTTGCATGTTAGACCCTACGTCTATAGGTTAATTGCGTATAAGTCCCTAATTTTCACGCAAAACCCTGTGGAACTTCGGTTTTCTCGCACTTAAGCCTCTAGACCTTGTTTTAGCCCTAGTTTTCGCGTCTTAGCTCCGTTTTAGGTGATTTTCACGCTCACACGATCGTTGTAACGCGTAGAATAGCTTTAGCTCAGTTTTGTGTGCTATTTTATTGTATTGTTGTACTGTTCCTTATCTTTAGCCCTTGTTTGCATGTATGTGCCTGTGTGGACCATGCTTGGACGTTACGATCGTGAGTAGACGTTGAGCCACCAGAGGAGTACCAGGAGCCACCTTCTTCGGAGCCCATTGAGCAGCAGCAGGAGAACTTTGAGGAAGGCAAGTATAACATGAACATCCTATCACTTTTAAATACAATTTCATACTACATTTTAATACTGTATGCCTATAAGGATTTCCTAGCCACTTTTATCCTTTATATAAATACCTTGGGTTGCATTTTGGTTAGTTGTGCTAGGTGCTGTGCTCTCACATTTTATGGTCCTTTTTAATTAAATTTGATTAATGATATATGCAACTTGATTCTGAGAGTGGCCCTCTGTGCTGTGTGCTTGAGTGGCTCACGTCTCGTTAAAATATGTTTTATTAGAAACATGGTTTAGGGGGCCAGCACGGTGCTTAATGCTTGGTTGGCCACTCTCCATAAGGACCGGTTCATAGAGCGACAACCTGGGACAACCGCGCAACCACAAGACTGGAATGGGACGGTCTTGACTTACTAATTAGGTCATTTTGGTTTGGGAGTAACTTACCTGCGGGGCAAGAGGGGTGGTAAGCTTCAATGGTCCCTACTCCTCCGGCTTGGTCTGTGCTGTGTGCTTGTACCCCCGTGAGGTGGGCCCCATCATCGCTGATCCAGAAACCTTAGCGGTTACACCTTACTAATGTCATCCTTTGTAACGGTCTCATAGTGTGCCTGCTAGTCATCTCACCTAAGGAAGTGTGATGAACAACTAGCGTAGCTCACGACTTGTGGGTAAAGTTGTGCAACCTCTCGAGAGTGTAAAACTGGTATACTAGCCGTGCTCACAGTTATGAGCGGCCCAGATCCTCCGTCTGATTAGTGGGGTTTGTCTTTGGTGGTTTGGTTTGGATTTCAGTAGACTCATGATTAATTTTAATTAATTATTTCTGTAACTTGGGTTATGGTAATTCATCCGCTTGTAGAAAATAGCTTTAATAAAATTTGCCAAGATTAAAAGCTAATGCAGTTGAGTCAGTTAACCAAAGAGACTCATCATTCGTGTTATACTTGTTGAGTACAAGTTGTGTACTCACACTTGCCTTCTCTACTCTTCTGTTCTCTTTGGGATATCTTCGACTGCTGCTCAGTACCAGACAACGTGGAGGACTACATCAGCGGACTTGACGATTTCTAGACGTTTGTCTCCCAGCCGACTTCCCTGTGGCGCCCTGTTCTTCATGTATTCATTTTACGCTTCCGCAGTCATTGAACTGATTCTTGATTCAGTTGTAATAAAGATATTCATTTACAATTTATGCGCCTTTATTTCGTGATATGTGTTGTGATATCTTGATAATTCTGTTGTATATACGCGTGACTTGATCCTGTCCCATATATGATTGCTCAATTTATGTCCCTCTAAATCGGGTGTGACATAATTGGTATCAGAGCCATGTCGGTTGTAGGATGAAGCCTAGCTAGAAATGGTCGAGTCTAAGGACTTCTTTTCTCTTGCCTTGCTTCCGCAAAACTCAAAAATTCATTTTTGCTTCTATTCCTTGAGTCCTAAGCTTCGATTTGCTAGTTCTCTCTCTCGTCTTTTCCGAGAATTAGTTTGATCTCTTCCGTAGACATTGGCCTGCAATTTTCTGTCTGTCCTAATAAGCCTAGGATGCCTTACGAAAGAAAAATACGCTAGAGCGCCCTCGGGCCCCCTTTCCTTCCCCTCTCTCGTGTGGGCCGCGCCCCGGCCCAGTTCCCCCTCAGCCCGCGCCCTCTCTTCTCTCCCACTGGCCGCCCGACCCCACCCGTCGGCGCCTCCCCTTTCTCCTTCCTCCCAACGCCCGATCCCCCCTCCTCTGTTTCCTTCCCCGCCAGCTGCGCTTCTGCACCTTGGGTCCACTCCTCTGCCCTGCACCCGAGCCTGCATTCCGGCCCGCGACCGAGCTTCCCCCTCCTCTCTAGAACCTTCGCCACCCGAGCCAGTGTCGCGCGGGTCCGTTGAGCCGATCCGTTTCCTCCGCACGCCACGGTCCCCGCCATGCTTTCCCGCGGGCACGCACGCCCAGCCTCCGCCCGGCCCTTAATTGGCCCCCGCACTCACCCCTGGACCCTAACCCTCTGAAGCACGCGAGCCCCAGTCACCGCCGCCTCTGCAGCTGCCCCTCCCGCCGCTCGGGTTCAGGTAAGCCGCACGCCGCCGCCGCGGGCAATTGCTCACCACCGGTAGGCCATGGGCCGAGCTGACCCCTACACGCCTTCACAGGACCTCCACGCGTCGGTTTCCGGTGATCAGGAGCTCGGAGACCCTCGGCAGCCGCCCCTCCCACGAGCCCCGATCGCCTCCACCGCCGGTCCACCGTCGAGGGCATCACGCCGCCGCGTTCCACCCTGTTCTGCACCTTGGTGAGCACCACAACTTCCCCCCCGGACCTTTAGCGCTAGCTGTCATGGATCGTAGGCCACCGTAGGCACGGGAACGCGCGCACGCCGGCGAGCTCTGTCGACCCGAGCCGCCCTTGCCGTGGCGTGAGCCGTTGCGACCCCGCGGACCTGCGCCAACTGCCCAGGTGGATTACGCGTGTCGCGAGCATCCTCCTGGGCCTGATCCCGTCCGAAATAGGGCCCGGAAGGCCGAGATCGGCCATCTCCGGCGAGACGCCGCGCGGGAGTGGTCGCCGGCGAGCAATCGCCGCACCGGGCCCCCCTTTTCCCCTGAGCTGTCCGATCGGTGTTGAGCGCGTGAGATTAGACCGAGCTCGAGGCAGATCTGAGCCGTGGGATCGGGATCCGAGGGACCCAAATCGTGCGTACCGGTTCGCCCCTGTGATTGAATCTGAGCCGTCCATCTTCGATCTAGCGCACCATATTAGAGCCGAGGTAAGAGAGGGTCCGGAGCGTAGGATCAAGATCCAACGGCTGTTAGGCGCGCATACCCCTTCGCTGTTAGGATCTAATCTGGGCTGTAGATGTTAGATCTGGCGGCCCAGGTTAAAGCGTACCGGTTCGGCTCGCTCGTTTTGCTAAAGAGTCCCTGCCCTTTCGGGAAATCAACCCGCGGTCCACCCTTAGTTCAAAACTATTTCAAGTCAAGTCCTGTTTTACTCGTTTAGACCCCTGAGCTTTCCAGTTTTAGTGCCCGCCATCCAAGCCCCGGGTTTTCACATGCTAGCCCCTGTGTCTACCCTTTAATTATGTTGAGGTCCCTGGTTTTTGTCCAGAACCCCCCTGTGGCTCAGTTTTTCTCGCAAATAGGTCCCTGGACCTTGTTTCAAGCGTAGTTTTCGCGTCTTAGCTCCGTTTTAGGTGTTCTTTATGTCCGCTCGTTGTAACGCATAGAATAGCTTTAGAGTAGTTTTGTGTGCTGTTTCTATGTAATGTTGTACTGTTTCTTATAGTTTGCTATTGTTTGTGCATATGTGTATGTCTGGACCATGCTTGATGATCGTGAGTAGACGCGGAGCCTTTGGACCAGTACCAGGAGCCATCATCTTCTGAAGCTTTTGAGCAGCAGCAGGAGAACTTTGAGGAAGGGAAGTATGACATGAATCTCCTATCACTTTTAAACACAATTTCGTACTGCATTTTAATTCTATATGCCTATAAGGATTTCCTAGCCACTTTTATCCTGTATATTGTACCTTGGGTTGCATTTTGGTTAGTTGTGCTAGGTTGTTGTGCTATAACACTTGGCCCTTTTTAATTAATTTGATTAATGGTTATATGCAACTTAACTCTGAGAGTGGCCCTCTGTGCTGTGTGCTTGAGCGGCTCACGTCTCCTTAAAAGATGTTTTGATAGAAACATGGTTTAGGGGGCCAGCACGGTGCTTAGTGCTTGGTTGGCCACTCTCCATAAGGACCGGTTCATAGAGCGACAACCTGGGACAACCGCGCAACCACAAGACTGGAATGGGACGGTCTTGACTTACTAATTAGGTCGTGTTGGTTCGGGAGTAACTTACCTGCGTGGGCAAGAGGGGTGGTAGGCGTCAATGGTCCCTGCTCCTTCGGCTTGGTCTGTGCTGTGTGTCTTGTACCCCCGGAGGTGGGCCCCATCGTCGCTGATCCAGAATCCTTAGCGGTTACACCTTACCAACGTGATCCTTTGTAACGGTCTCGTAGTGTGCTTGCTAGCCATCTCACCTAAGGAAGTGTGATGAACAACTAGCATAGCTCACGACTTGTGGGTAAAGTTGTGCAACCTCTCGAGAGTGTAAAACTGATATATCAGCTGTGCTCACAGTCATGAGCGGCCCAGATCCTCCTTTTGATTAGTGGGGCTATCAACCTTTGATTAGGGAGATTCCCCGGGTGGTTTGGTTTGGATGGTTTTCAGTAGTTCTTAATTAATACTGATTAATTTATTATGTAATGTGGGTTTATGGTAATTCATCCACTTGTAGTAAATAGTTTTAATAAAATTTTGCCAAGACTAAAAGCTAATGCAGTCGAGTCAGCCAACCTAGAGCCTCATAGTTTGTGTTATACTTGTTGAGTACGAGTTTGTACTCACACTTGCCTCTCTACTTTTCTGTCCTCTTGGATACCTTTGACTGCTGCTCAGTGCCCGGCAACGTGGAGGACTACATCAGCGGCTTCGACAACTTCTAGGCGTTTGTCTCCCAGTCGACGTCCCTGTGGCGCCCTATTCTTCATGTATCTCTTTTACGCTTCCGCAATTCTTGAACCGATTCTTGATTCGGTTGTAATAAAATAATTCATTTATGATTTATTTACGATTTATATTATTGTTATCCGTGATATGTGTTATGATATCTTGATGATTCTGTTGTATATATGCGTGACTTGATCCTGGCGCATATATAATTGCTCGATTTATGTTCTTTATAAATCGGGTGTGACAGGATTGGTATCAGAGCCATATCGACTGTAGGACGAAGCCTAGATAGATCTAGATGAGTATAGGACTTCTTTTCTCTTGCCTTGCTTCCGCAAATCTTCAAACGTCATTTCCTGCCTCTATTCCTTAAGTCTTAAGCCCTTGATTTGCTATCTCTCCTATCTTTTCTGAGAAACAGCTTGAGTTTTCCGTAGACGTTGGCCTGAGTCGCCTAATATTGTAATCCATAAGTTTAGTCTATCCCTATGAAAAGACGCTAGAACGAGTGTGTTGGTCGAGTAGTGTGTTAAACTCGACTAAGTTGTGAGTCTTGAATGTTTGTTATTGTGCAAATGTTTGATTTGGATTTTTGGTTGATTGCATAGTCTAGTAGTTAAACTTGCTTATGCAAATTGACCCTAACACAACTTGGACTAAATAATAAAAATTGAGTTAGAACGTTGGGGGTAAAACCTATATTCCTCTTCTCTGTGTCATATCCTTCCGAAGTTTCATTTCCGCAGCCGCACAATATCTCGTTCTCATAAAATTTCGTTTGTTGCAATCAGATGGTGAACACCAGGTGTACCGGTTCCAGTTCTGACCAGCAGGAGCAGAACAACCAGAGTACTGGTCAGCCGGTGCCGATGCTGCCACCACTGACCCCAGAGCAGTTCTTCCAGCTCCAGATGCAGATGATGGCGACCCTGAACAACACCGTTCAGGCTCTGCACCAGATTCACGCTCAGCCACCGCCTCCACCGCCGCCCCAGCCACGTGATCGGCGTGCGGATTTCCTAAGAGGTCATCCTCCGACCTTCTCTCATGCCACGGACCCACTCCAGGCGGACGACTGGCTTCGTTCGGTGGAGCGCCAGCTGGTTGTTGCTCAGTGTGACGACCGAGAGCGGGTTCTATATGCACCAGGGCAACTGCGAGGTTCCGCTCTTGACTGGTGGGAGTCCTACCCGGCTCGGGACCGTGATGCTCTCACGTGGGACCAGTTCCGTGAGCGCTTCAGGAACCACCACATTCCTGAGGGGATTATGAAGATGAAGCAGAAGGAGTTCCGTGCCCTTAAGCAGGGATCGATGACGGTGACGGAGTACCATGACCGTTTTCTTCAGCTGGCCCGTTATGCCCCTGTTGACGTCACCCGTGATAGCGATAAGCAGGAGTATTTCAAGGAGGGACTGGATGATCACATCCAGTATGCGCTGCTGAACCACCGCTTCGACAACTTCAACCACCTGGTTGATGCTGCCCTCAACACCGAGCGTAAGCGCCGGGAGATTGAGGATAAGAAGAGGAAGATGGCTCCATCCTCGTCGGGCAGCAACACTCGTCCCCAATATCACCATCCGCAGCAGCAGCAGAGGCCGCCCCAACAGTACCAGCAGCGGCAGCAGTATCCTCCCGTCCTCAGCAGCAGGCAGGACAGGGTCAGAGGCTTCCAGCGCCTCCGGCTCCACCAGCTCCGAGGCAGGGAGTGCCTACTCCTCCTGCCGGGCAGCAGGCTCCAGCACTCCCACGGGTGTGCTTTCACTGTGGCGAGCCGGGACACTACGCCAACGTTTGTCCCCAGAAGGCACAGTCAGGGCAGCAGGGACGTCCAGCTCAGCCCAAGGCGCCAACCCAGGGCAGGGTGAACCACGTGACGGCCGAGTCAGCGGCCGAGGCTCCCAACGTGGTTATTGGTACGTTTATGGTCAACACCCATCCTGCTACAGTGCTTTTTGATACTGGTGCTACGCATTCTTTCATCACTCAGTCTTTTGTTGAGCATCATGGCATTCCTACTAGCACATTAAAGAGGTGCATGTTAGTATCATCACCGGGAGGGCAGTTGAGATCTCATATCTTCTGTCCCAGAGTCAGTGTTGTCATAAGGGGGGTAGATTTCAGTGCGAATCTGATGGTGCTAGACACCAAGGGCATTGATGTGATCCTCGGGATCGAGACTCTTGTTAAGTGGGGAGTCCGGATAGATTATGCTCAGAGGATGGTTCTTCTGTCAGCACCGGATGGTCAGAAGGTTATTGTTGGTGCCACAGAGCCTTCTGGATTTCTTCATCAGATGGAGGCTAGACCCACGGATGGTATTCGCGTGGTGTCTGAATTCCCGGATGTCTTTTCGGATGATTTGCCAGGTATGCCGCCTGATCGCGACATTGAGTTTTCTATTGATCTCTTGCCTGGCACAGCTCCTATTGCTAAGCGGCCCTATCGTATGGCACCCGTTGAGCATGAGGAAGTTAAGAAGACTGTCAACGAGTTGCTAGCCAAGGGTTATATCCGTCGCAGTTTCTCTCCTTGGGCTTTTCCGGTATTGCTTGTAGAGAAGAAGGATGGCGCGAAGAGAATGTGCGTCGATTATCGGGATCTGACTGCAGTCACCATCAAGAACAAGCATCTGTTGCCTCGTATTGAGGATCTCTTTGATTAGCTTCAGGGTGCTTGTGTGTTCTCGAAGATTGATCTACGTTCGGGTTATCACCAGCTGAAGATTCGTTCCGAGGATATTCCGAAGACGGCATTCACCTGCAAGTGTGGGCTATACGAGTATACGGTCATGTCCTTTGGCTTGACCAATGCTCCGGCTTTCTTCATGCATCTGATGAACAAGGTTTTCATGGATTATCTTGACACCTTTGTGGTGATATTCATTGCTGATATTCTGATATATTCCAAGTCAGAAGCGGAGCATGAGAAACATCTGAGGCTTGTGTTGCAGAGGCTCAGAGAGCAGAAGCTGTATGCCAAGCTCAGCAAGTGTGAGTTCTGGATTGACGAGGTTCCATTCCTCGGTCATGTGATCTCCAAGGGAGGTATTGCTGTGGACCCCAGAAAGGTGAAGGATGTGCTTGACTGGGTGGTACCGCAGACTGTGGCAGAACCAACCTGAATTACACCGGCTCAAGTACGCGAGTCCTCTCTTGAGGGCTACCTCGTGCTTAAAACGGTATAATCCCATGGCCTGTCGGGTAACGTCCTGATAAACCACCGACGCAGGATCCAACAAGGTACCTCGCACGAAGGCGAGTCTAGAGATATAAATGCCATTACACTTTGCATCACAGGAAGGTATATATTACATAAGGATGTAAAAGTAACATCAGTGTCCAACGAGGGACATTATTACAAAATGATTTAAGTTTTAAGTTACAGCAGCGGAGTTTGAAAACACGAACACTGTACATGTCGTTATTACGGATACCATGCTAGCCCTGGCACGATATCACTCAGTGGAATCTGTGTTGGCCGGGGACGGATCCCACTCCACGGACCAACCATCAGGCAGGGGGTAGGGCCACGGTGTAATGAATGCTGGCTCATCAGGAAGATTACCTGAAGTAAATCAACAAAAGCAAGGCTGAGTATACTAATACTCAGCAAGGCTTACCCGTCTCATGGTATACTTAGCCATGTATCTAGACTTATGCAGTCTTTTCAGGTTTTGGGTAAAGTTTTCAGCTGAAAAGCAACAAAGAGTAGATCCTTATTTTCAACTTTTAGCTTTCAGGTTCTAGTTGATTAACCATTCTAGGTAAGCACCTATAACTACTCAAACATGGTAGAATCTTTAACCAAACATCATCTTTCATAATCACAAAGTTGCTCTTGTTACTCTATGTGGTAAAGGGATCAAGCAGTCTCAACCATCGTGAGAAGCGGACGATTCTGAATCGAATTCATCCTTGCAAGGGTAAACCTAACACACATGCTTGGAACACCAAAGGGTCGATCCGAAGCAACCGTTTACCTTTCATTCCGACTCGTGGATCAGATCCACCACAAGCGACTGCAGGACTATACGCACTTCCAAAGTGCAGGACGTATGTCTGTAGCGCGACTACAAAACCCGTACTCCTGGTTGCCCAGCAACACGTATTCCTACACGTCGAACAAAGTAACCAAAAGAAGCAAATACATGTGGTGGGGGGTATGTCCACTCCTCGGGCCGATTGGTTACTAGGCTTACCGCTTACCATATTTCACGGCATGTGGCTAGTACTTTCAAACGCTTAACCACCGCTACCACACCCTGCGACCTTATCAAGTTCCACGACACAGACGGGTATCATCTCAACCATGATACCTCACAAAACTCCCGTCCGTCATCCTTATAGTGATAACAGGAATGTAAACATTATAATTCCTATTTCGCGCGAGTGACAGGAAATCACTCGACTTCTACCGGCCCTATAAGCAGAGCAGCTATTCGGACTCAAGTACTAGTGTTCAATACATCGGTTCCTGGAATTATTCAGCTAAGGCTTCCAAACAACTCCTAAGAACTTAATGCATAAAGACATATATAAATAGTATAGTTTGCAGTGTAATAAAGTAGGGTTATGTCCGGGGCTTGCCTTCGCTGGTGGGGCTGGGGTTAGTCAAATTAATATCTTCCGAAACTTGGTTCGGGGCTTCAGAGAATTCCGCGACGAGACTTCCGGAATCTTCAGAACAAACTCCTTCTGGTTCCGGAATCAGCTGATAATCTCCGTCAGCAAGAGTGGTTGAGTCTATATGAGATGCAGAGTTTACAAGTTATGGAATGTATATACTTTTATATTAATTCACAATAAAGTTGCAATCCAAACAAAAGAACATTACATTTCAACAATAACCTAACTACCCTGCACTGGGCAGTCATTTATTGAGTATTAATTATTTTATCTAAATACATTAAATAGCTAAGTTAACCCTACTAAGTGTCTAACTAGTGGCATGGGGCAACAGGTTGGGGGTGTTTCTAATAATTACATAAAATAACTTTATTTATTTATTCTATTAATTACTTACATAAACCTTAAGTTACTATTACATTATGAATTAAGTACATTATGTCTAATTTGTTTGACACCTAATTCTTGGTTAAAAATTTAATAACATGTTACAATATTAAAGAACAGTACACTAAAATATTTTCATGATTTTTGGAGCATTTAACATCTATAAAAATTTATCATATAAGATGAACTATACATTATTTCTAATTAAACTTGTACATTAAGAAAATAATATTTAAATATTGGGATAATTATTTTTCTTCAATTCCACATGCTAAAAGAAAATTAACACCACTGGTTTCACAATTTTATCATTTTTCTATGAATTTCTATACATTTCTTAAGCCTACAAGTAACTAAATTTAACATTTAAATTAGATCATCAAACATTCAGAAACTGAAGTTCATCCCTTAAGTAAAGTTGTAGATCCTTAATTAAGGATTCCAGCAAAATTTATTTTGCATTTTTATGATTTTTCTCCGAATTGATATAGAATTTCAAAGTTGGCAGCTTAAATTACACAAAGGGTCCTTCGGTTACTATTCATATGAGTCTAAGACTTTGCAGGAAACGCCCTGGTCTTTTATTTCTTCTAACCCGAAGTCCCTGGGCTAGAGACAGAAGCAGAGCAAGAAGACGGCGGCCATGTTCCGGCGACGGCGACCACCGGCGGCGAGGTCCAAGGGGAGGAGAGGGTGCAGGATCTCACGAGGGTTCTGTTGCACCACGTGTCGAGGGCTGGAGTGGCCGGGATGATAGATCTCGATGAGGACCCGAGGTGGCAGCGGAGAGGTCAACGACAACGATGGTGCTCCGGCGATTGAAGTTGGCAGCAAACCTGCGCACGAGCTTCAGTGAGACATAGGGAACGTGTGGGTACAATCAATTGGAAGGATATGCGTCGGATCGGATGTAATCGACGAGAACAGTGGTGGCGGCGGCGAGGAGGAATACCGGCGATCATCGGGAGGGAGATGTGCTGGACTATAGAGCCAACGGACGGGTCGTGGAGCTTCACAGAGATGATGTAGTGCTAGCTAGAGGGTTGTGGTAGCGCGGGAGTGCCCGGAGCGAGCTGTCCACGGTGAGGCCGAAGGCGGCGACGACGGCGCTCGTCGGAGGCGAAGCTCCAGTTGAAATTGGGAGGCAACAGGTGGTCAACAAGCACGAGCGAGCATCGGGGAAGCTTGCACAAGGATGGATTGGGGCGGAGGAGGCCTGGGGCTGGCTGTCCACAGGAATGCCGTGCGCGGCCGGAGCTAGAGGAGACGGCGGCGGAGAAATGTGGCTCGGGCGCTTGGAAATTGGCACTGGAACTAGACGAACAGGATTTAGGAGTAAAGGTAATGCTGTTGCGCGTGAGAGACCGAGAGTTAAGGCGTCGGGGTGGACTGTCCACGGTGACGAGGAGGTGGCGGCCGGCGGAGGCTCCGGGTCGTCGTGGCGCGCGCGCGAGGGGCCACCAGGGGAGAGGACTTGGACCGGGAAAGGAAGGAGGCGACGCGTGGAGAAGTTCTCAGCAGGAGGTGGCTCTGCGGCGGCGGTGAAGCGGCGGCCAGAGGGGCAGCGCTGCCGGCGGCAGGCGAGCAGAGCAGGGACCCACGTGCGCGAGGAGGAAGAAGAGAGGGGAGAGGTCCGGGGGACTAGTTTGTGATTTCCAGAAAATGTAGGGATCTCTCGGTAAACTAAAATTTCCCACTGCTAAAAAGGTCAAATGAGAAAATGGTCAACATGAAAGTTGTAGAGTTTTTCAAACTCTACAACATTGCTTTAGAGCTTAAGTTCAGAAAATCAAAGTTTACAACTCTTTAAGTTAAGTTTATGAATAAAGATAGAATTTGAATTACTTTTGTCTTTATTCAAATAATTTGATCAAACCTTGGGTATGTTTACAAATTTTCCTGAAATGTAATGATTACTTGTATTTTTACACATTAGTCCTTAAATAAATATGAATTTGACTTTTATATTCCAATCATTTCATATGTAACCCTTATATTTGTTTTAATTACACATAGATCCTTAGTTTCATACAAAGTCTATTTCTCTTAGGTTTTAACTTAATATTTGTACTTTTCTTCTCTATAGACATTTGATTTTGACATTTTAAGAGCATTTTTACACAATTGCACATAAGGACTTATAAAATTCATAATTTACAAATATACCCCTAGTTCTCTTTACAACTTATATACACCATGGCTTACATACATATAAAACATCCAAACTTAGTATCTAGATTTCTAATCTACCTAGATGTTACAGCCTTCCCCCCTAAAAAGAATCTCGTCCCGAGATTCCGAAGCTGAATAGAATCAGAAGATTATACTTGAGGATTGGCTTGAAGGAAATTCGGAAAATTTCGTTGAAGATAAGTTTCTGTCTCCCAAGTTGCTTCTTCCTCGGTGTGATGATCCCGTAAGATTTTATACATCTTAACTGTCCTTCTTCTGGTGAGCCTTTCCTTGGTATCCAAAATTCGAAGAGGTTGTTCGATGTACGATAGATCGGGTTCAATATCAATGGCACATGTCTCAACGATTTCCGTGGGTACTTTGACACACTTCCTAAGCTGAGAGATGTGGAAAACATCGTGAATGGCAGCCAATTGAGATGGAAGGCGAAGTTTGTAAGCCACTGGGCCACAAACATTGAGAATTTTGAAGGGTCCGACATATCGAGGTGCTAACTTCCCTTTTATGCCGAAACGTTGGACACCTTTAGTAGGAGATACTCGGAGATAGACAAAATCTCCTACTTGGAATTGCAAAGGTTTCCTCCTTTTATCTGTGTAGCTTTTCTGTCTGGATTGAACGGTTTTAAGATTAGATTGAATAACCTTAACCTTATCTTCGGCTTCAATAACTAGGTCTGGTCCGAAGATTTTGCGTTCACCGGTCTCAGACCAACTCAAAGGAGTTCAACATCTGCGACCGTATAACGCTTCAAAAGGAGCCATTTGAAGACTAGCTTGATAACTGTTATTGTAAGAGAATTCAGCTAGAGCAAGGCACTTGTCCCAACTTATACCATAGTGAGTGATACAAGCTCGGAGCATGTCTTCAAGAATTTGATTAACTCGCTCAGTCTGTCCATTCATCTGAGGATGATACGCAGAGCTTCTTATTAGTTTGGATCCAAGAGCTGATTGTAACTGTTCCCAGAAACGTGCAATAAACTGGGGTCCTCTATCAGAGATGATAGTTTTAGGAACACCATGCAATCGAACGATTTGATCCAGATAGATCTCTGCATACTTATTAGTTGAGTAAGTGGTATGCACAGGAAGAAAATGAGCTGTTTTTGTGAGTCTATCAATGATTACCCATATGGAGTCATGCTTTTGAGATGTGTTGGGAAGACCGACAATAAAATCCATGCTAATGTCTTCCCACTTCCATGACGGAATGGGTAATGGCTGAAGTGTACCAGATGCTTTTAAGTGGCTAGCTTTGACTATCTGGCAAATATCACACTCAGATACATATTTGGCAATTTCTCTTTTCATTCTGGTCCACCAAAAATGTTGCCGTAGATCTTGATACATCTTGGTGCTACCAGGATGAATAGAGAACTTAGATAGATGTGCCTCATCAAGGATTTGTTTGCGAAGTGGATGATCTTTAGGCACAACAATGTGATTGATGAACCATAGGACTCCTTGATGATCAGTGTGAAAGCATTTATATTTGGCTTCTCCCAGAGATAGCTTCGATTTGATGATTTTGATACCCTCATCTTTTAGTTGCGACATGATTATTCTATCTTGAAGAGTAGACTCAATGGATAGTAGATTCAGACTATCTTGAGGAATAATCTCTAAATTGAGCTTCTCATCTGATGGCAGAGAGTGTCACTGAAAGTTGTTATGGATAAACAATGACAGTGTGCTTTGCGGCTAAGGGCATCTGCAACCACATTAGCTTTGCCTGGATGGTAGTGTACCTCAAGGTCATAGTCTTTAATCAATTCTAACCAATGCCTTTGCCTCATATTTAGGTCAGCTTGAGTGAAAATATACTTGAGGCTCTTATGGTCAGTGTAGATATTACACTTAGCGCCCATAAGATGATGTCTCCAGATCTTGAGAGCATGGATAACTGATGCTAATTCAAGATCATGTGTTGGATAGTTTTGCTCATGAGTCCGAAGTGCTCGGGATGCATAAGCAATAACCCGGTTGTTTTGCATAAGGACACAACCAAGGCCAACTCCGGAAGCAACGCAATAGACATCAAAAGGCTGAGTGTTATCTGGCTGAGCTAGCACTAGAGCAGTGGTTAAGAGTTTCCTTAAGGTATGGAACGCTTTATCACATTGGTCGTTCCAGCAGAATTTAACTCCTTTCTTTAATTGCCCAGTCATAGGTTTAGCTATCTTAGAAAAGTCAGGAATGAATCGGCGATAGTATCCCGCCAATCCAAGGAAACTTCAAATTTGATGGACTGAAGTTGGAGGGTTCCAGTCCATAACTTCCTGGACTTTGGTTGGATCAACCGATATGCCTTCACTAGAGATAGTATGTCCCAAAAATTTCACACTATCCAGCCAAAATTCACATTTCGAGAATTTGGCATAAAGGCGATGATCACGTAGTCGTTGAAGAACGACGTGTAAATGATTAGCATGGTCTTCTTTAGTTTTGGAGTATATTAGAATGTCATCAATGAAGACCACGACGAATTTGTCGAGTTCCGGCATGAATACTGAATTCATGAGATACATGAAATATGCCGGTGCATTAATGAGTCCAAATAACATAACCAGATATTCATAAAGTCCATATCTGGTCGAGAAGGCCGTTTTTGGAATGTCACAAGGCCTAATCTTGATCTGATGATAACCAGAGCGTAAGTCAATCTTAGAGAAGACTTTAGCTCCAGCTAGCTGATCGAACAAAATGTCAATGCGGGGAAGAGGGTACTTATTTTTGATGGTAACCGCATTGAGTGGACGGTAATCGACACATAGTCTTAGGCTATTGTCTTTCTTTTTGACAAAGAGAGCAGAACAACCCCAAGGTGAAGCACTTGGACGTATATAGCCCTTATCGAGAAGATCTTGGAGCTGGATTTTTAGTTCTGCTAATTCATTTGGAGGCATGCGATACGGCCTCTTTGAAATAGGGGCAGTGCCCGGTTGAAGTTCAATGATAAACTCGATGTCTCTATCTGGTGGCATTCCAGGCAAGTCGTCTAGAAAGACATCGGGGTATTCACATACTATAGGAATATCCTTGACTTGGATATTTGTGATGGCATAGGTGCAAGGATGCAAACATTTTGGCTGAGGCAGATAAAGAGTGGTGATCCATAGTATGGTGAATCAATTTCAACAACTCGGGAAGAAATATCTAGCCGCACTTGATGTTTAGTCATCCAGTCGGTCCCAAGTATAATATCAATACCCTCCAAACTTAGTAAAACCAAATCAGTTTTGATTTCTATGCTACCTAACTGAATTGGTACACTTTTAACCATTTGGTTGGAGGTGATTTTTCCTCCAGGGGTAGAGATTATGTATGACCCCTAGGTAGAACCAAGATCGAGTCCTAATCGGGTACCACAGCTGTTACTAATAAAACTATGTGTTGCTCCCGAATCAAATAATGTAACAACTGGTTTGTGGTGAATAGAGAATGTACCCGACATGACGGGAGCTCCATCGGGAAGTTCTGCCAGAGTGGTGAAATTAATCCGCCCTTGCCGGACTTGCATTACCGGTTTCTTGCCCTTGTTCTGGTTCCCCTGAGTAGAGCTCTGCCCTTGATTAGGTTTCTTGGGCCGCGGACAATCTCTGATGAAATGATCCGCGCTTCCGCAATTGAAACAGCGATAGTTGCTGCTTCTTTGTTGCACTTGTTGAACAATTGGCCGTGGGCCAGATTGTTGCGGTTGTTGCGGAGGAACAGGAGGTCTGTACCTTCCTTGCTGTTGGGGCGGCCTAAAAACCAATCTACCAGTTGGGGCATTCCGCTACGGTGCTCTGAACGGTGTATTGGGAACAACCCGATATCTCGGTGGTTGAGCACTCGAGGGTCCAGTAGGGTTCTTTCTCTTTTTCTCAGCATAATGTGCTATGATGCAATCTTCCTGAGTTAAGGCCATATTAACCAGCTCGCTGAAAGTATTTGCCCTTACAAGATTCAGGCGTTCCTTGAGCTTGGTATTAAGGCCTCGACGGAAACGATCTTGTTTCTTGGCGTCATTATCCGCATGATATCCTGCATTTGACACAGATGATTAAAGTTCTGTGCATAATGCAGGACTGTACTGGTGCTTTGAGTAAGTGCCAAGAATTCATTCAGCTTTCGTTCCAGCAATCCCTCAGGAATATAGTGCGCTCTAAAGGCTGCCCGAAACTCATCCCAGGTGATAACATGCCCTGCAGGTTGCATGGCATAGAAATTGTCCCACCAGATCTGAGCAGCACCACGGAGTTGCTGGGCGGCAAAGGAAGCTTTGCTTGAGTCCGCACAAGGTATGGTCAAGAGAGCGAACTTCGATTCAATAATATGGAGCCAAGCATCGGCATCCAAGGGTTCTTCAGCTTTACTGAAGAATGGAGGCTGGGTACTGATGAATCCTGATAACTGGCCACAGGAGGATTGCGGTCATCACGACCTCCGCGGAACTGTTGATGTTGCTGGTTCAGTTGTGCTTGAACCAGCAAGTTGAGTGTGGCAGAACCAACCTGAATTATACCGGATCAAGTACGTGAGTCCACGCAGAACCAACCTGAATTATACCGGATCAAGTACGTGAGTCCACCCCGAGGGCTCCAACGTGCTTCAAACGGTATAATCCCTTGGCCTGTCGGGTAACGTCCCGATAAACCACCGATACACAGGATCAAATAAGGTTACCTCACACGAAGGTGAGTCCAGAGATATAGTCACCATCACATTTTACATTACAAGAAAATTATTTTACAAGAGTCTCCAACAATAGTGCAAAGTTCCAATTTGGGGAAAGTTATTACAAACTGTTAGAGTTATGGTTTTTAGCAGCGGAAAACATACGCGATGACTTACGACACGTCGTCAGGATGGATGTCATGCTAAGCCCAGGCACGACATCACTTGGTATCACCAATGTTGGTCGGGGACGGATCCCATACCACGGACCAACCGTCTGGAAGAGCACAGGGCCAAGGCAAGGAAAGAGTAGGGTCTTCAAGACTTAACCTGAAAAACATAAAACTAGCAAGGCTGAGTATACTAATACTCAGCAAGGCTTACCCGGGATTGGGTATACTTAGCCCATAACTAGACTTATGAGAGCTTATAATGGTTCTGGTTTTAGTTTTAGCTGAAAAGCAACAAAGAGTAGATCCTTAACTTCAAATTTTAGCTTTCAGATTCTAGTTAACTATCCATTCTAGGTAAGCACCTATAACTACTCAAGCAAGGTAGAGCTCTTTATTTCAACCATCAGTATTACTCATCATTTAGTTGCTCTTGTTACTCTGTGTGATAAAGGGATTAAGTAGTCTCAATCATCGTGAGAGGCGGACGATTCGAATCGAATTTAACCTTGCAAGGTAAACCTAACACACACGCTTGGAACACCACAGGGTCATTCCGAAGCAACCGTTTGCTTTTCATTCCGACTCGTGGACAGGTCCACCACAAGCGACTGTAGGAACATACGCACATCACTCGTGCAGGACATACGTCTGTAGCGCGACTACAAAACCCGTATTCCTAGTTGCCCTTGCAACACGTATTTCCTCAGTCGAACATAAGTAACCAGAAGAAGCAAATCGAGTGGTGGGAGGTATGTCCACTCCTCGGGCCGATTGGCTACTAGGCTTACCGCTTACCCATAACTCACGGCATGTGGTTAGTACTTTCAAACGCTTAACCCCGATCGGCACACACCGCGACCTTATCAAATTCAACAACACAGACGGGGTATCACCTCAACCATGATACCGCACAAAACTCCCGTCCGGTATCCTTATAGTGATAACATGAATGAAAACATTACAACTCCTATATCGCGCGAGTGACAGGAAATTACCCGACTTCTACCGGTCCTATTAGCAGAGCATCTAGTCGATATGACCTCAGGTGCAATACATTGGTTCCTAGAATTTATGCATCTAGGGTTTCAAGCAATTCCTAAGAACTTAATGCATTGAATACATAAATGTATATAGATTGCGGTGTAATAAAATAGTGGGTTATGTCCGGGGCTTGCCTTTACTGGTGGGTCTGAAGTTAGAAATGTTAATATCTTCCGAACTTTGGTTCGGGGCTTCAGATACTCCTTTGGTGACATTCATTTGGACTTCAGGAACATCCTCCGTAGACTCCGGAGAGATCTCGTAGGTAACATTGCCGAAGTAGTCGTATCTACATGTAATGCAACATTACATTCAAGCGTGCACGCAAAACTATTTTATTTTACAGCAAAGTTGCAATCCAGCACTTATATAACACAATATTCACATAACAACCAAAAAGATATGAGCTAAACCTAGACAAAGTTTTAGGGGGACAACCAACTAGAATCGGCTACTCGTTGAAGATTATAACAGAGCCGATTGGAAACAACGAGGGTTTAGCTGATTGATGAGTGCATCGGGTTCCTAGATGATCGATGAAAACATCGGCTACTTCGGCAGAAGGATGATTCCTAAAGCAGTTGTCTTAACTGAGATGTGCTTAGGTGCTATTCTAGGTAACTAGGTGTGGATGCATCGGCTTGATTACGTCATCACCACAAGTGAGTGACGTACGGCCGATTGAAGTGTGGTTGAGGATATGTGACCGATAGATATATGGCCGATCTTTCAGTCAATAAATCGACTGATAGAAGGGTGTGGATAAGGAAGGGAAGACTAAGGATCGATCGGCCGTGTTTGACCGATATGGAAAAGCAACCAAAATCGGCTTGGATCAGCCGATGGCAAGAACCCTAAGATCGTGGGTGTCTCTCCGATACATCGACTCCGTGCAGTCGATGTAGGACAGAACAAAAGGACTGTATCGGCAGTAGCCGATATAAGAAGGATAACCACCGGATCAACTGACCAGCCGAGGGTAGAAGCATCGACGGGCAGCTGTTACACAGGAACATCATAGACTTAAGGAAACGGATGCTAAGTGGTTGGGTTGATA
This sequence comes from Panicum hallii, assembly GCF_002211085.1. NCBI lineage: Eukaryota > Viridiplantae > Streptophyta > Magnoliopsida > Poales > Poaceae > Panicum > Panicum hallii. The sequence continues at coordinate 55,566,000 of NC_038044.1, forward strand.
ACTTGACACTGAAGCATAACTGTCGTGACGTATTAGCTAAGCAGTAGATGCACACAGACTAACAAGGATCTTTATATGAAGAGAAACATAAGGAAATGACAATAAAAACAAGGACAGAGTCTGGATGGCAGGAATTTGAGTACTAAAGATCACACATCTGTACTTGAGACATACATCTGATGGTCTATATTCAGCTACAACACATGCATACAATACAAAGTATAATAAAGCACTCATTTCCTAAGATTTAACCTAGACCACAATCCAAAGACTTTCAATTCAAAATCACAACATATAACTTGTAGATTTGGACCTAGGGTTTCAAATAAAACTGATTTCGTACTTTTATGAACTTCTTACGAAAATCTATGAAATGTAGAAGTTCACGGATTGGAAATAAAGAAAGTTTGGAAATTTTACAGAAAACACCCTAGAACTATCTAAAACGAAGCAATCAAGTCCCTGGTCCGGGAAAACGGATAATAGGAAGTTAACGGTGATATTCCGACAAAGGAATCGACGGCATTAAGAAGATTCAGAGAATCAGGGCAAACCTTGGGGTAGCCTTGGTTATGAAGGAGAACACGCGGAAAGTGAATTCCCGCGGTGAATAGGATTGGCGACGATAAGATGAGCTCGACGACGACGAGATTCCGTGGATGACGAAGAAGTTCGTCGCAGAGGGTTGCCGTGGGTGGAAGATGGTCGAAGGGGTAATCTCCGAGGTGACTCGTGGTGATAGCGGTTGAGTGAGCCACGAGGGATGCGAATTGTTGGAGGTCGTGGATTCTGGGACGAGACGATGGAGCCGAACTGATTCGCTAGGCCAACTCCTCCTTCTGACTTGTCTCGCCAAACGCGTTTCTCCGCCTCCGCGAGGACCGAGGTCTGCTCGCACTAGGGCCGTGCCTTCCGTTGCCTTTTCCTCGACGGCCTCTAATGTCCATCATGCGCGACCCTCCTTGACACCAACTCGGTTGCGGCCTGAGCTCACCCAGCGGGAACTCCGTCATGCGTTGCACGCCGCCGCTCTGCACGTCGTTGCCCTGCATAGATCTTCCTCCTTCTTCCGTTGTTGGTCACGCGCTCGCTTCGGCCTTGCCGTGCCTTTGCTGCGCGCTACACTGCTCTGCCGCGCACGCGTTGCTCCACCCGCGCGCTCGCATCTGCCACACCCTCGCTCCTGCCCTCGCCACTCCCAAACCGACGCGTTGTTTCCACTGTGCTGTGCTCCAGCTCTTGTTCGCCCAACGCCCGCGAGCCAGCGCCGTCTGCTCGCCTGAAGCCGTCGGCTTCGCTCCTGCGCTCGGCTCACGCGCGCCACCCGCGCTGCTCCTGCTCCGGCCACGAGCCGCCGCTGCACGCCGCGCGCATCCAACCCGTCAGCGCCGAGCCGGCCTTGCTTCGCCCCTGGGCCTGGCCTACGGTCCTCCTGGCTGCACTTCCTACCCTCCAATCTCCCCCTCGCGTTGTAGCTCCCCGACGTAGAATACGGCCACCTGTACTGCACTGCTCAGCCAGCTTCTGTGTTCGCCAGGCGTCTGCGCCCGCGCCGTCACCAGCCGCTCGGGGCCGCTCGCCCGAGCCCGCTCCGCACCGCGCCCAAGCCCGCACTCGCGCAGCGCCCGCGCGCGTTCCTGCTCCACGCCGCCAGCACCCGCATCCGCCCGGCGCCTGCTTCGCGCCACCTGCATCCGCGCTGCCCGCTCGGCCCAGCGCCAGCCGCTCCGGCTCCCGCGCTGGCGCCTGCCTCTGCGCGTGCGTCTGCTCGGCCTGCGCCGCACTGCCCGGGCCGTCCCCGCTCCGCGCGGGCCGCAGCTCCCGCGCCGCCTACGCGCGCGCGCTCGGCCGCGCCCGCCGCCCACCGGCCGAGCTGCGCGTTGCACCAGAGCCCGCTCCCCGCGTGGGGCCGCCGCCGCTCGCGCCCCGCTCGGGCCCCTGCGCTGCGCGCCTAGCACGCCGGCCGCCTGAGCCAAGCCTGGCCGCTTGCCCCGCCTGCACCTGCTGCCGCGCGCGCGCGCCAGTTCGCCCGCGCGCGCCCCGCCTAGGCCCGCCAGCTGCGCTCGCGCCCCAGCGCCGGCTGCCGCTTGGGCCGCTGCTGCCTGTGCCGCCCGAGCGAGCTCAAGCGCCTGCTGCTGCCTGTGTCTGCGGATGGAAGAGAGGGAGGGAGTGGATGAGGATTGGGATGGTGCTGTCAGTGAGAGGAGGGAAAGAAGGAGACGGCAGGAAGAAGATAAGGCGCCAGGATAAGAGAGAGCAGAGGAGAAAAACAGATGGAACTCTCCCAAGGACTTATGCGTAAAAACAGAAAACTGCAAGGGTCTAACTGTAAAACAAAATTTCCCGTTGATTTAAAACCTAACTGAAGAAATGCCCAAAACGAAAGTTGTAGAGTTTTTCAAACTCTACAACATTGCTTTAAGGCTCAAATTCAAAAACTCAAATCTTACATTTTTACACGTGAACTTTTGAATAAAAGTCGGATTTGAATTGCTTTTGTTCTAAAAGTGTAATTTTATAAAATTCAGGACTTAAATGCAAGTATTTATGACATGTCATAATGACGGGATAGACTCGTCATATTGGTTGGATAGACATGTCATGATGACTTGCACTTTTTACATTTTAGTCCTGAGTAATTTTTGAAAGTTACTTTTGTAATTCAAATACTTGCATAAAAGGACTTGTAGTTTTATAAAATTACATAAATACCCTTATTTTCACCACTTTACCCAAAATTTTTACACATTTCAATATACACGTTTCCAATGAAACTTTTGGATAAATAAATATATATATTTTTTTTTACAAGACATAAAGTAAGAAAAATATATTTCACCTATTTTGAAATTACCCTTATCCAGGTACATTTTGCAAAAACAACCCTAAGTTTTTCTGTAATTACAAAAATACCCTTTTTACTTGCACTTTAAACTTTCAAAAATTTCACATAAACACACATAAACTTTATACAAACAAACACATATTTCACACTAACAAAATATATCTAGCATTACAAATACACAAACTGTCACAGCCTTCCCCCCTAAAAAGAATCTCGTCCCGAGATTCGGACGAAAGACTCTTTAAGGGAAGAAAAGCAAATCACACATTAGAAGTGGCAGGAAGCAATCACACTAGAGATGATTGATGTTGATGTAAAAGTCATTGGAGTATGACAAGATAAGTGTAAGGAGAACATAGATAGAGTGTACATGGATAAGTTTAACAAGGAAAGAAAAAGAAAGGTGATCTAGTTCTTATGGAGCTACGATCACAACAGGAGGACGATAAATGTCGGCGACATTCATCATACAACTTATGAATAACAAGTGAGGATTGTATGAAAGATTGATAAGTGATATTTGGAACATTCTTGCTCAGAGTTTATTACCTGAATGATTTGGATGATGCTGATTGCAAAACATGCCTATTTATACCGATGCAATCAAGGAATTATGACAAAAGGTTCCAACTCAGAGTGCAATACTCAATATATCACCATGAATGTGATGCACTGCTGAGATGTATGATTATAATGATGGTGCAACATGAGGATGAGGGATCCCATGCACGACCAAGATGATGCATATGACACAATGCAATTATTATGATATTGACCAAATGATGCATACACTATGATGCAAGAATGACGATGCTTGCAATGTATGCACATAAGAAATGCATATAGTATGGTGCATACCCTCATGAGTTAGTGACGCACACGACTCGCACCCTACAACCGTTCGCTCGCAACTAACACCTGGGTAGCTCTATATCCTTAAACGAGGATCAAAAGTTAGGACACTCGTAAGGTTGCATAAGAAGAGATTGCAGTGGGGTTACGTCACATATACCTAGTCACCAGTGCGCTCCTAATGGCTCAATCATATGGCTGCAGCACACATGAGGCCTTAGGTCCCGACACGGCATCATGGTCATGTGATTAAACACCACCACAAAAGAGGAATAGCAACCCCGTAGTGCCAACAGCAGCAGGATAGGTCTTAAGAACTCGAGGATAACCCGAAGATTGTACTGGACACCCACCCGTTAGTCAGTCTACGGATTTTCGATGACAATGCAATACCATGTACTGACCAAAGATGGTATATATTATGATGCATATAAATCTTTTTATTTTACTCAAAATCATCTGAGCAAAAATTGAAGATGCAGCTCTCAGATGTTGTAACCAGAATAGGCAACGATATAAGGTACAACACCAAGAGAGGATAGATAGATCACTAGATGATGGATTGAAGGGTTTGATGATATTCATCAAGGTTTAACTATCAAAGGAGAAGTTTAATGATTCTGCCGAAACAGATTCAAAGCAAGATCAAAGATTTGATTTGACTGTCCAGCTAAGATCGGTGATAGGGTTCAGACATAACCCAATTCACCTAATTCACAAAAGACTTTCTTAACTCTAAAATAGCCCAGCAGATTACATTTACTCCTACAACACAAAGTCAAACAAGCATTCAGATACAAGCATATGTTTCAGTACATCAACGTAACAAGCAAGGCAATTATGTCAAACCAAGACAACATGATGTATGCACGTTCTACACGTCCTCACAACCAAAAATAACTGCCAAGTAATCTTGGTCTTACGTGGTTAGTTACGGTGGCATCATATAAATACGTCTCTCCCTATATATATACTAGTCGTTCTTACGTTCAAGCTTACGTAACGAGGTTAGCATACCTGCAGAAAATCACAAAATGTATATATTGAACCTTTCATGCCAGCATGTCATGAAAGCGTTCCCAAACATTACTGTTCACTTATAGAAACAGCATCTGTACAATTACCGCCGTACAGACAACGTTAGCATACGTTATCGAGATAACGTATTCACGGGGGTTACCGCAAAATGCGGGGATGTTGCTGTTCATACCCCCTTACCTAACTATATACTCCCAATGTAGTCAACCGAAGTTGGTACATTGGCAGCATCTCAAGTAGGCCACTGCTTGAGAAACAGCGTTCGGTTCGCATCACCGACGGGAAGGCCAAGCTCCCTCAGTTGGCTGAGGATCCTTACCTTCTTACCTCATCATCGAAGGTGTCGTTACTGAATGTAAAGTTGGGTTGTGCATAAATTTAAGTTTTGACAGAAAAGTAATGCTGGTAGTTAGGATTATACATATATATAGCCACCTCTATTTCCCTCATAAACATTACCCTAGGGCTTTACGTACTATACATAATCCTTAACGAATCCAGCGCAGCTTTGGCAAACGTTTTGTTGGTCAAACTTTTATACTAAAAGCATTTTTAAGGTAAAATGCATCTCCAGGGTAACCTTACAGCTCTGATACCAGCTGTGGCAGAACCAACCTGAATTATACCGGATCAAGTACGTGAGTCCACCCCGAGGGCTCCAACGTGCTTCAAACGGTATAATCCCTTGGCCTGTCGGGTAACGTCCCGATAAACCACCGATACACAGGATCAAATAAGGTTACCTCACACGAAGGTGAGTCCAGAGATACAGTCACCATCACATTTTACATTACAAGAAAATTATTTTACAAGAGTCTCCAACAATAGTGCAAAGTTCCAATTTGGGGAAAGTTATTACAAACTGTTAGAGTTATGGTTTTTAGCAGCGGAAAACATACGCGATGACTTACGACACGTCGTCAGGATGGATGTCATGCTAAGCCCAGGCACGACATCACTTGGTATCACCAATGTTGGTCGGGGACGGATCCCATACCACGGACCAACCGTCTGGAAGAGCACAGGGCCAAGGCAAGGAAAGAGTAGGGTCTTCAAGACTTAACCTGAAAAACATAAAACTAGCAAGGCTGAGTATACTAATACTCAGCAAGGCTTACCCGGGATTGGGTATACTTAGCCCATAACTAGACTTATGAGAGCTTATAATGGTTCTGGTTTTAGTTTTAGCTGAAAAGCAACAAAGAGTAGATCCTTAACTTCAAATTTTAGCTTTCAGATTCTAGTTAACTATCCATTCTAGGTAAGCACCTATAACTACTCAAGCAAGGTAGAGCTCTTTATTTCAACCATCAGTATTACTCATCATTTAGTTGCTCTTGTTACTCTGTGTGATAAAGGGATTAAGTAGTCTCAATCATCGTGAGAGGCGGATGATTCGAATCGAATTTAACCTTGCAAGGTAAACCTAACACACACGCTTGGAACACCACAGGGTCATTCCGAAGCAACCGTTTGCTTTTCATTCCGACTCGTGGACAGGTCCACCACAAGCGACTGTAGGAACATACGCACATCACTCGTGCAGGACATACGTCTGTAGCGCGACTACAAAACCCGTATTCCTGGTTGCCCTTGCAACACGTATTTCCTCAGTCGAACATAAGTAACCAGAAGAAGCAAATCGAGTGGTGGGAGGTATGTCCACTCCTCGGGCCGATTGGCTACTAGGCTTACCGCTTACCCATAACTCACGGCATGTGGTTAGTACTTTCAAACGCTTAACCCCGATCGGCACACACCGCGACCTTATCAAATTCAACAACACAGACGGGGTATCACCTCAACCATGATACCGCACAAAACTCCCGTCCGGCATCCTTATAGTGATAACATGAATGAAAACATTACAACTCCTATATCGCGCGAGTGACAGGAAATCACCCGACTTCTACCGGTCCTATTAGCAGAGCATCTAGTCGATATGACCTCAGGTGCAATACATTGGTTCCTAGAATTTATGCATCTAGGGTTTCAAGCAATTCCTAAGAACTTAATGCATTGAATACATAAATGTATATAGATTGCGGTGTAATAAAATAGTGGGTTATGTCCGGGGCTTGCCTTTACTGGTGGGTCTGAAGTTAGAAATGTTAATATCTTCCGAACTTTGGTTCGGGGCTTCAGATACTCCTTTGGTGACATTCATTTGGACTTCAGGAACATCCTCCGTAGACTCCGGAGAGATCTCGTAGGTAACGTTGCCGAAGTAGTCGTATCTACATGTAATGCAACATTACATTCAAGCGTGCACGCAAAACTATTTTATTTTACAGCAAAGTTTGTGGCAGAACCGGTCGAATTATTCCGGCTCAAGTGCGTTAATGACCGCCGTACGATCCGCAATCAGCTTAACGCACTTCAAACGGAACAATCCTTTGGTCTGTCGGGTCTCCGCCCGATACAACCACGGTTCAGCAGGATCGAAGCAGGTTTATCTCGCACGAAGGCGAGTTCACATCACAGATTAGCTCATCAACTTTTAATTTTACAACCATATATACATTATTACAAACGAGTTTCAAAGACAGGTAAACTTATACATAACCATGTTCAACTGACAAGCATAACAGCTTGTCCAACTCACAGCGGAAGAAAAAGTTTTACGCGACTACCGGCGTCGCGAAGGTAGACACCAAGCTTAGCCCGGGGCTTGGTGTTACTCCGGAGGGTCAGTGCCAGCCGGGGACGGGTCCCACTCCACGGACCAGCCAAATGGAACGGACGTAGGCCACTCAAAGCTGTCCGTGGGATTCTCGTAGGTTAGACCTGAAACAGACATTAGCAAGGCTGAGTATTCTAATACTCAGCAAGGCTTACCCGGGTTTGGGTATACTTAGCCCATAACTAGACTCATGAAGTTATTGTAAAGGCTCTAGGTTTATTTTCAGCTGAAAAGCAACAAAGAGTATGAACTACTTTCAAATTTTAGCTTTCAGATTCTAACTTGGTTAGCCATTCTAGGTTAGCACCTACACTAAACAAGCAAGGTAGTGATTATCATCCATCAGGATTATCTCATCAACAATTACACTTATTACTCAATGTGGTAAAAGGGATAAGCAGTCTCAAGCATCGTGAGAGGCGGACGATTCGAATCGAATTTAACCTTGCAAGGTAAACCTAACTCACACGCTTGGAATACCAACAGGGCATTCCGAAGCAACCGTTTCCCTCATATTCCGGGTTATGGATCGGGGCCACCACAAGCGACTGCAGGACCGTACGCACACCCAATGTGTACAGGACATACGTCTGTAGCGCGACTACAAAACCCGTATTCCTGTCTGCCTTGCAGAACGTACTCCCACACGTCGGTGCGTGTAAACATAAAATAAAAGTCGAGTGGTGGGAGCGCGTCCATTTGCCGGGCCAATCGGGTACTAGGCTTACCGCTTACCATATTTCGCGGCATGTGGCTAGTACTTTCAAAAACTTAGCCACCACTACCACACAGATCGACCTTAAGACTTTTATCAAAACAGACAGGGTAAAACCTCAGGTCATGATACAACACATGACCCTGTCCGTCATCCTTATAGTGGTTGCAGAAATGTAAACATGCAACTCCTATATCGCGCGAGTGACAGGAAATCACCCGACTTCTACCGGTCCTATTAGCGAAGCATCTATCCGTTAAGGACTCGGGAGCATTACATTGGATTCTTAGAATTTATGCATCTAGGGTTTCATCTCAACTCCTAGACCTAATGCAAAGTATAATATAGCTAGATATAGATTACAGTGTAAATAAAGTAGTGGGATATGTCCGGGGCTTGCCTTCGGGAGTAGGGGTAGGGACAGGAGAGTCAGAGATTTCCGAACTCGGGTTCGGAACTTCAGTTAGTCCTTCGACGACGTGTGCTGGATCTTCTGAAAAACCTTGGTCTTGTCCTAAGACCAATTCGTAGTCCCCGTCGTCGAGTGTCGTTGATTCTATATGAAATGCAATACATTAATAAGGTGAATTTTAAATTTAAAATTCAAATATTATATCACATCCAATTAGCACACAAACATGTATAGAATAAAGAGGGTTTAGATTTGAAACACCATTTATAAGATATGGTAAAAGTTTATTGTAATATAAATTAAGCCTTTGGGTTAAATTTGAAATAAACTAAAATTTGATTTCAAAACTTTAAATAAAAGATCATAGAAACTTAATTATATATTAGCATCATAAAACATTACATTAGTGATTACTAAATTCCAATTAGAAGAGGTTCTACATTAGGTTTATTTTAAATTTGAAAGCTCAAATTAAAGATGTTAAGTTTAAATTAAATGTGGAGTTTGAAATTGCACAAGGTCATTTAGGGCTTAAAGAATATCATGCTAAACTTAAAGATAAACAAAAGAGCATGAAATGACAAGATCACATGTGTATTACCCCTTAATTTTAGATGTTTAATAAAGGCAAAAGTATTTTGTTTCACACTAAACTCTATTAATAAAAGTCATAGAGTTTGAAATCTACTTTCTAACAAAATTTGTTTCACTATTTTTAGATTTTTCTGTGGATTGTTATGAATTTTACAAGACAGAATAGACCCTCACATGAAATAACAGATTTCCTTTATACATTAGTCCCTGCATTTAACATCTAGCCCCCTGGAAAGAAAGTACTCCACGCAATTAAACCCAAACCATGGCCGGCGGTGGGGAAGCTCCTGCCCGGCCAGATTCCGGCCGGTGAGGTCGCCGGCGGTGAGGGGAAAAGAGAGGGGGAGCACGAGGGACCTAGGGCTACCTGTGGGCGGTCTCGGAGGGGGTCAAGGCGGTCGGAGGAGGGCTACCCGCGGTGGGCCGAGCCGGTGGCCGGAGGCGCACGGCGGCGGGTGGCTTCCGGTGGGCGGAGGTGGAAGAGAACTGGCTGGGGAGGTTCTATAGGGCACGAGGAAGCTCACGGTACAGTCAATTTGAGGAGGGAAAGGGCGGAAGGAGAAGTCCCACGGTGGCCCGAGCTCACGGCGGCAATGGAGGAGCGGCGAGGTACTGACACGCGCGCGGGGGAGGTCGGGGGCGTCAATTTATAGGCAAGCGGATCGACGGTGAGCTGCTAGTGTCGTAGAGCAGGAGGGAGGGAGGGGATAAGGCCGGCCGCAGGGTTTTGCGGCGGCGGCAGGAGTGGCGCCAGCGGCGGTGCGGCAGTGCCGCAGGCGCCGTGGCGCGCGGCCAGGACGCCAGCAAAGGGAGGGGTAGAGCGGTGGCCAAGCAAGAGTCGACGCGTGGATGGGGAAGGGCAGGGGAGCTGGCCGGCGGTGAGCCAGTGCGGCCCATAAATCCGGCGACAGAAGAAACAGAGGAAGCAGAGCAGGGGGGGGCAGAACGCAGGGAGGAAGAAGGGGAGGTGAACTGACTTGTGGACTAAACTGTGATTTCAGAGAAAGGCAGGGGCTATACTGTAAAGGGCTTGTAACCTTTAAACCAATGCTCAAATGGAGATGGTCCAAAAATCAAAAGTGCATGGTTTTTCAAACCCTACAACTTCTCTTTAAGGTTCATCTACAGTTGAGCAATAGTTTTTGAGTTAAAATGAACTTAGTAATAATTTCATGTTTTATGTAAATCCCTAAGTAAAATTACTTTTGCACATACATCCTATGGTAATTTCACATATATTTTTACAATTTGACCACAGATACTACTTTTTGCAAAATAACCCTTATGCTTTTAATCTTTTCCCTCATCTCCATCCATTTTGCATAAAAGGGCCTTTAGTTAATATTAATTGCATAAACGTCCTTTCTTTCATAACATTGCGTACATAAAGTATATTTTTGCCAAACTTTGAACATACAAGCATGCTTAAAATCTAAGATATAACCTAGCTAATTACCTGAGTGTCACAGCCTTCCCCCCTAAAAAGAATCTCGTCCCGAGATTCTGAAGCAGGATGGAACAGGAAGATCAAGTTCGAAGATTTGTTTGGAAGAAATCGGGAAAGTTGCGTTGAAGATAAGATTCGGTTTCCCATGTTGCCTCTTCCTCTGTGTGATGGTTCCATTGAATCTTGTACATTTTGATGGTCTCTCTTCTGGTACTTCTTTCTTTCGTGTCGAGAATTCTGATGGGATGTTCTGTATAGGTCAAATCTGGTTCGATTTCGATAGCTTGGGAATCAATGATCTCGGTGGGGATTTTAACACACTTTCTGAGTTGGGATACATGAAAGATGTTATGGATGGCCGCTAATTGAGAAGGAAGTTGGAGACGATAAGCTACAGGTCCACAAATTTCAAGGATTTCAAAGGGTCCGATGTATCGAGGAGCAAGCTTCCCTTTTACACCGAATCTTTGAACACCTCGGATAGGAGATACTCGAAGATATACGAAGTCTCCGACGTGAAACTGTAAGGGTCTTCTTCGTATATCAGCGTAGCTTTTCTGTCGAGATTGGGCGGCCTTTAGATTGTCCTGGATTAGCTTGACCTTATCCTCTGCTTCTACAACTAGATCGGGTCCAAAAGTTTTACGCTCGCCGGTTTGTGACCAACTCAAAGGAGTTCGGCATCGGCGACCGTATAATGCTTCAAAGGGAGCCATTTTAATACTTGTCTGATAGCTATTGTTGTAAGAGAATTCTGCTAGTGACAAGTATCTATCCCAATTTTTGTCAAATTGGAGTACACAAGCTCTGAGCATATCTTCCAGAATTTGGTTTATTCGCTCAGTTTGCCCATCCGTTTGAGGATGATAGGCGGAGCTTCGAATTAATTTAGTCCCAAGAGCTTCATGAAGTTGCTCCCAGAACCTTGCAACAAATTGTGCTCCACGATCAGAAATGATCGTTTTAGGTACTCCATGAAGTCGAATAATTTGATCCAAATAGATCTCAGCATACTTCTTAGCAATATACGTAGTATGCACGGGAAGGAAGTGTGCGGTTTTGGTTAATCGATCAACGATTACCCAAATAGAATCATGCCTCCGAGAAGTGTTGGGTAAGCCAACGATAAAGTCCATGCTGATATCCTCCCATTTCCATGAAGGAATAGTAGCGGTTGAAGAATACCAGCAGTCTTTAAATGACTGGCTTTGACTCTTTGGCAGATATCACATTCTGACACATATTTGGCGATTTCTCGTCTCATACGAGTCCACCAAAAGTTGTGTTTTAGATCCTGATACATCTTCGTACTACCGGGGTGTATGGAAAATTTAGATAGATGGGCTTCATCCATTATTTGTTTTCGGAGTTTATGGTCTTTTGGTACAACAATACGCTCGTTGAACCATAAAACTCCTTCAGGATCTACTCGGAAGCACTTATATTTCC